>NW_015536480.1:468533-468771 GCF_001515605.1 Sinocyclocheilus anshuiensis
CTTGCCGCTCGGCTGCCGAGCCATTGGTTCGCTTTTTATTTACTGCACGAACCAATAGCCGTGCAGTTACACTGCGTGATTGTAAAGGCTTCAGTCCTCAGAGAAAAAGGAGTTTTTCCCCATAGGCATCTAGCGACTTAGTACGAGTGAAGTATCGAAAGGATTTATAGCGTTTTGGAACCAAACTCTTCATATATATATATACATATATACATATATACACATATATATATATATA
>NW_015536480.1:469289-485284 GCF_001515605.1 Sinocyclocheilus anshuiensis
CATGTATGTATATAGATATATGTATATATATATATATATACATGTATGTATATATATATCATTTTAAATTTAGCTTCACGCGTTACTAACCACATTAGTGGTTAGTTAATTTCTGTCAGATGTCTACAGAAGTCCTTATTGAGAATTACAGAGGTTTATATGTTGATGTTTTATTAAAAACAATAGTTTTGTTTGAAGTTATCATCATAGCGATTTGTGTTAGCTTTAGTTGGTCTTTTGACTTTTAATGTTTTTTTCCTAACTGCTGTGTTTATACCAGGGGTTTTCAAACCTGTCCTGGAGGCCCCAGAGCCTTTCATTAATTTAACACATCTGATTCAACTCGTCAGCTCATTAGCAAGACCTGAGTTGGGTGTGTCTGATAAGGGAGGCGTACAAAATGTGCAGAGCCGGGTGGCCTCCAGGACAGGTTTGAAAACCCCTGGTTTATACGACGCATTTGCTATTGCAAGAAAGGCCCAAAAAAATTAGGTCAGGTGATCTTGACTAGTTTTTGGGGATGAGATCATCATCATGTGATGGCCTGCTCTCATCCAGAGTCTAATCTTTGATTGTAAGGATGATGTGTTAATAATTTCACACTATTAGTTACAGCATGAGATTCTGCTTGTTACCAGGAGGTGTTCATCAGTGTCTGGATTCTCTCTGTCATGTGGACTATATTAGTAAACTAATGTAGGGAATAGTGAATGAGGGTGTATTGTGCGATGTGGGACAGTCTCTGACAATTCACAGTAATGAGATCATCATCATGTGATGGCCTACTCTCATCCAGAGTCTAATCTTTGATTGTAAGGATGATGTGTTAATAATTTCACACTATTAGTTACAGCATGAGATTCTGCTTGTTACCAGGAGGTGTTCATCAGTGTCTGGATTCTCTTTGTCATGTGGACTATATTCGTAAACTAATGTAGGGAATAGTGAATGAGGGTGTATTGTGTGATGTGGGACAGTCTCTGACAATTCACAGTATATTGCAGTAGGCTACTTTCTCGAAAAGAACAAATGTTACCAGAATGCATCATTTTCTATGGTTTAATAGAAAACCGTATGTTACTAATAGAATTTGGCCCTTTTTTTTACATCAGAGTTTTACAGTGTGCTTTGGTGGTTCAGAGAAAAGAGAATCTTGCCCTTGAGCGAGACATATAAGCCTGCATAGCTTCAGGGAGACCACCACTTATAGTACATTCATCCACAAATTAAATTCATGATGCTTTCATAATGATGCCATTGTGTGAATATTCTGCAAACAAATTCCACTAGCCCTGGTTATTTGTTTCAACCAAGGAATAATGACAGCAGGTTTGTTCTTCACAGCAAGCGCAGCAGAAGAAAAAAAGGAAGGATTAGAATGAACTCTTGAATTTCAAGGCATATTGTCTGTGTGTTTACCTGCAAACACACATGTGAATGTAGAGCCTTCCAGAATAGCTTTAATGAAACTCTTGACACCATGACTTTATTTTAAAAATTATATAAATAAATAAATTTAAAAAATCACCAGGTAGATGAGGACATTCTGAAAATAATAATAATAATAATAATAATAATAATAATAATAATAATAATAAACATACCAGAAAGACATTTATTTTAATAATCTAAAACCCTGTGGCCTATTTCACAAAGCCGGGTTCAGTGGGGTAAGTTTGAGTTTAATTTGAGAAAACCATGTTCATTCATTCATTTGTTCGTTCGTTCATTAATTTGTTCATTCATTCAAGAAGATGGATTGTTTTTTAGCAGTACTCTTTGCCATTGTAACATGCTGCAATGTAAAAAAAAAAAAATGTCATGAAAATTAACTGTACATTACTGGCAAAAAAACAACAACAACAAAAGTTACCATTAATTTTACAGTTCTTTACTGTAAAATAATTTACAGTATGTTACTGTCAAAATAAATGCACTAAATTAAAACTTGAGGTAACTCATTTCATTCGCAGAAACGGATTGCCTTAAATTTAAACAAAATCCTTAAAACTAGAAACATCAAATTAACTTAAATCAGCAGGTATTCATCAGTGTCTGAATTAATTAACTTCTTTTAATTCACTCTGTCAGGTGGACAATATTAATAAATTACACTGTACAACTTTTCAGTGTAAATTTGCAGTAATTAACTGGCAGCAGCTTTACCTTCAAAGCACTGTTTATTTGTAGTTTTTTTTTACTGTATTTAGAATCATGGTGTAGTAAAAAATTGTCATGTAAATTAATGGTAAAATACTGGCAGCACATTTGCCTGTAGTTTACTGTAATTTTACCTACTTTACAGAATGTTACTGTAATGCACTAAATTAAAATGTATTTCTTAATTTTGCTGAAACCAACTGCCTTAAATTGGCAACAGCCATTTACATTTATAAAATAATATTTATAATGCCAGCATATTAGTACTCTGAACTTTTTACATTTGAGCCCATAAGAAAAACTCTTAAAATCAACTCAATTAAGCAAAACCATTAAAACTAGAAACATAATTTTAACTCAAATCACTTAGAATCAGCATAATATCAACACTTCTTTGCTCATCCTTGACTTAAACACAGACTCTTCAATGGTAACAAAACTCAGACAAACAGAAACCCTTTAGAGGGGTTATCGGGTGCCCATTTTCCACAAGCTGATATGATTCTATAGGGCACATGTGTTAAACTCAAGGCCCACGGGCCTATTCCGGCCCGCCACATCATTTTATGTGGCCCGCGAGAGCATAAATGATTGTCTTAAAATAAAACATCTATGCTGCTTTATATCATAAATTATTAAAGTGCGTATCAATACCACAAGTTTCTGTTTCTATTTGGCATTCTATTTATACGCAGTAATTTAATTCAGTGTGCATATGACACGCAATGGTTAGGATTAGGGGTGTGGGATTTTTCCGTTGCTGATGACTGCATGGAGGGCTCAAAGGAATAAGTGCGGACCTCATCAAGTGCTTCTCCATTCATTTAACAAATTAAAAAATCGATTGCAGCTTTCAGGCACGACTTTCGGCATCGATCAGCCATTACGTGTGCACGCTCAAAATTATCTTATCTCCTGAATTTAATGTTGCCATGAGCACAACCTGGAGTGTGGGCAGCTGGGCATCCACCGGCATAAACATAAATTGGCGCATATGCCAACAAATGTAAATCAGTATTTACATGGCATAACGGTAGTAAATGTATCTGTCTTGCATGTGTTCCGCATTGCCACGCAAAATCACATCTACTGTCCTGCAACAGATCTATAACCAGGTGGTCACCCTAGGGCAGAGTAGTAAAATAATTACTAAATTGAATCAGTAAATTTGAACAAAAACAATATAAAAATGAAAAGTACCAGGTTGTTTGCGATTAGATCAAGCGTGAAACTCCTGGAATGTCTAAGGATCCAGAAAGCGAATGCATTCAAACAGTAAGTTCAAAACAGCGCTAACGCAGAGAAAACACGGCCGATTTCATTAGAGATGGCGGAGATAATAGTAGCTACTCACGTACAGATGTCAGTAAAAAAAAAAAAAAAAAAACAAAAAAAATTCTGGATCAGTCAGGTCATGGTAGCACATTTAGTGATCTTTTGCCGTCTCCCTGTGCTCCTGTTTGGTATCGCAGATTGACTTGTGCAATTTTTTTTAATTAAAAGTGTAAATGTAATGTAGAAATGTTAATTTTCTGTGAAGCTGCTTTGCAACAGTATCATGAAAAGTGCTATACAAATAAATGTGAATTGAATTGCAAACAATTATTAATTTACTTATGTATTTTGGCACTTATATACATTTGTTGCGAATTATTAAAAACTTTTTTAGTACTTTAGTTTGTATTTATTTATTTATGTTTGGGTGGGGGAGTGGGGTTGAGTACGGCCACTTCTTGTTTCTACTTCAACCATTGACTGCGAATCATATGCACGCCAAAGTCAATTTCTGTGTATAAATCGCACGCCAAATTGAAAGAGAAAATCATGCTATTGATATTGAAATATGGCTCATTTGTTTTTTAATTGCCATATCTGTCACACATTTTTAGCAGCGCACAATTATTTGTTGTACCATAAATGTAATAAAAAAAGTTTTTTAACAAAGTTAATGTAATGACTTGTGTTTGATGATATTTGTCTTTATTTATTTTAATTTATGGAATAATGTGGATTTCTTAACCTGATAAATTAAAAGGATTTATGTTAAAATAACACAGAGCAATAACATATTTTTACATCTATGCAAGTGCATATACAATATGTGTAACTTAAATAATAATAATAATAATAATAATAAAATAAAGAGTTTAGTGAACAACAGTCAAAATGGCATTCCAAGGACCAGTTTATGGCAGGGCCCCTCTCTAACTGCCGGTGTGGAGGGAGATGTGTCCCACTGTGATTGGATCTTGGTGGAGGAACATAAACAAATCTTCAGAACCATCAGATAAGATGCCAAGACAACTGCCAGACACCTCTAGCAAGACAGGTCGGGAGACATTCTGCACCCACGACCACCTAAGAGAGGACTTCTCATTGGACTACGGGTTGACCCTCACCATCACACCCAATCCTAAGGTTTAGGAAATGACATCAATAAAAATTCCTCCAGATCTCTGGATGCAACAGCAGTGGCCGAAACAAAGAAAGGCCACAAAGATCTATCAAAATCCATTCATTCCCATGTTTGGATGCAAACTGCAAGGAATTCACTTCATCCTCAGATGAAGTACAGTTTATGTTGATGGCCATTGACTGTTAACACAACAGTTCACGGAAGCAGGCCTATTAACCTATTATGGAATGAATAAGTGATAGTTCAACAGTTTCCTATCATGTTTGGATTCTTTTTGCTCCCCATGATGCTGATAACAATTTGAAAGAGGTTTGATGAAGAAATATTGCTTGGGTAAAATGTTAAAGACACTGTTTAACTTTGTACTCCACTATATGCAAATAAGTTCCACACTAGGGTGGGCAACACCATGGCCACCTCGGACACAAGTGGCCAATCACATTTCTGGAATGGAGAGGCGCCAGATTCCAGTCTCCTCCTCATCAGAGGGAGATAAAGGTACCTTCCCAAAAGTGTTTCCAACCTGTGAGGAAGGAGGCAATAACAGATACACTGTTCTGAGTCTTTCGTCCAGAGAGACACTAACAGAAAAAAACAAAGTTCTGAGTCTCTGGTACATCCAGAGAGACAGTAGCAGATACAGCGTTCTGAGTTTCTGGCCTGACGAGGAAAGAGACTTCAAGACAGCTAAGGTTGAACTCAGCTCCTGAGTAAAACTTCCATATCGCATTTGGCTGCCCTTCAGTTGCAAAGGACCCAGCAGTGATGGACCCCGTCTGACTTTTGCCTCTCCAAAAGCAGCGCAGCCCAGTCTGCAAAGGACCTCCGAAGTGGCAGACACTGCCTGAAACACATGGCTCCTCAACAACGCAACCAGTCTGCAAAGGACCCGTAAAGACCCATCTGACCGGTCCATGCTCTAAGAACCCCCTGTGGCACAACAGAAGTTCAGCATCCTCCAGGTCAGCACATCGACGGCTACCGGAACGCAACTCTGTGCCCTCCCCACTGCACGCAGTCTGCATCACCAGTGGAAGACGTCTCTACCGCTGGACTGATCACCCGCCTGTGGAACATAATTATAAAATTACCAAACCTCTTTCCTAAAGACCATGGCTTAGTTTATACCTGCAGCCTATGTTTTTCTAACCTGTTTAGATAATATTTACTTGGGGTCAGCATCACAAATAATAGCTATATTAGATAAATAAGCAGTTATTTATCGTTAATTCACCATTCGCTGTTGCTATCCCCGACAAACAATGCTGCTCTCACACTACACATCATGTTCTCACGCAGTGAAAAATACCTCACAGAGCAAGAGGAAACTGACAACGTGCTGACAGACAATACAGAGCAGGATACTTCTGATATGAAATAAGGTCTCAGGACTGTAAGAAAAATGATGAGGACGATGAAGATCTCGATGAAGATGTGCTGTACAGAAAATGTGTACTAGCGCCCCCTACAGTATAACCATGAAAACACTGATTCTAGGAACACAAGTATAGCTCAAATATATTTAGACTTTTTCTAAGTATAAGTCAAGTATACTTAAATGTAATTTTAAGTATATTTCTGAGAAGTACATAGCCATTAACACATTTCCCAAAAATGACAAAGAATCACCCCCCTTTTTATAGTAAACATATTTTCTAAAATATAATACTATCATAAAACTGTTCCTACAATTCACATCAGCTTCTGCTTGTGACTGAGCTACAGTCATGTTGTTCATACAGTGCTGTGTCTGGCAAGGAGTGACTGGCTTCTTCCTTTTGTTTAATTGAGACATAGCCCACTCGTACGGGTCGTCTGCCTTCTCTATCCCCTCAAACGTTCCTACTGAGCCGTGCTTAGCGATGTATTTAACTATCAACTCTTCCATTTTCACAATCTTATTGAATTGTGTTCAGCAATTTTCACAGCTCCTGTGCTTTGGCTGCAAATGAATAAAACAGCTACACTACGTCGGGCTTCTAAACTAAATTTTTCACTTCTCCGGACACGGCCACACTCCGTCGGGCCTTACACTACACTAAACTGTTAAAAATGTAACACTGTCACAGTACGTCGGACAAAACCACACTACTTCGGGTTTTATGTTATACTTTTAAAACAGTTTACTCAGCCACAATACGTCGGGCAAATCAACATAAAAACACCATAGTTATGAAATAATTCTGTGACCACACTGCGTCGGGTCAATTCAGTTACTTTAGAATTTCATCAGAATTATCACAACTCACTCCGTTTCAATTACTTTAGAAACAATAGGTCTAATACAACTCTGCTACTGTCACGGTGTGTGGAGGCAGGCAGGACTACGAGGACGACAAGGATTCCAATAATGATATTTGATGTAGACACAACAAGGCAGATTTTTTTTTATATTTTCTCAAACAGCCTTTTTCTAGCCACAGTTCCAGTTCCTAGTTCACAGTTCTCAAACTAATATTTATCAGATTAAAACAGTGCCACAGTACGTCGGGCAAAATCCACACTGCTTCGGGTTACTGCTTTAAACTTAAGAGTCGCGGTACATCGGACTCACTATACTATAACACAGCTATCATGAAATAATTCTGTGATCACACTACGTCGGATCAATTCAGTTACTTTAGAATTCAATCAGAATTATAACATCTTCACAGTCAGTTTCAAGTACATTAGAAATTTACAACTTCAGACACAACAGATCTAATACAATTCTGCCACCACACTGCATCGGGTTGATTCAATTACTTTAGAATCTTAACAGAATTATAAGAGACCAACAACAAGTTTCAGTTACTTTAGAAACTTTAAACTTAAGCACTTTGCTTCAGTTACTTTAGAAACAATGATTCCAATACAGCTCTGCCACCACACTACGTTGGGTTAATTCAGTTTCGTTAGAATTTTAAACAGAATTGTACCGGATAGGCTTAAGAACTCCTCCTGCTAATACTGAATAGATTCTCTTCTATCCTTACAATTTCTTTTCTAGATTTTTTTAAACGAGGGTATTCCCTGACAAAACCAGCAAAAAGAAAGAAACCGCTTTTCTTACATTTTTTCCTGCTTTTTGGAAATTCCTGCACTGGTGGCTTGCCAATGTAAGAAAAATTATGAGGACGATGAAGATCTCGATGAAGATGTTTATTGCAGCATAGCAGTGACAAAGTACATGTAGTACCTTGGGTTCAACGGAGTCTGATGAACCACGAACATCCTAAGCTCAAACATTTTATACTCTATTATGTTCATCTTCCCGCTTCATCTTCCCGCATGTAAATGAAGTTTCGTCTTAAATGTAAATTGCGGATAACAATGAAAGTGATAGCCTTCCGTTCCCACATCTTTGGTAGTCCTTCAGGTGGAAACAACCAAATGTTAAGGTGCAATTATATTCAAGTACCCTTTTGGTCAGCAGATGGTTCTTGATGGCCTACTGCCGCTCCCACGCTATAGGTGATGATTGACGAAGTAACGTTCAGGAGATACTATTTACATATTATTGAGATCGGAAAGAATTATCTCTATGATAATTAAGCTCTTTGTAGAGAAAGGAGAATAGTTTACTTGGAGTGGAAGTTTGGTCGAGGCAGATTATAATTTCTTACAGGACTCTCAGCTTTCAAATTTTGTCATTTTTAAAGAAATTCAAACAATAAATACCGTTTTGTGGCTCGTGAAAGATCACTGTATGGCCTCAGTTCAAACACATGAACCGATCGTCTTTTCATATTTACGTAAAGCACGAAATGAACATAAATAAATATCAGAAAGTATTTTATGTCAACCGCGGAACACACCATTTTTAAAGTTTAAGTCCACCGAAGTTAATCTACTCTCCTGTCTGATTTGTGGTTAAGGCTGGAAGGGATACAGCTGCGGCTACTGGTCATGCGCATTTACATATTTTCAGAGCCAACAATATACTGTGAAACCTATGAAAATGGTTTAAAAAGCACATGGCGCCATAGTTTCATCACTGTACAGTCTTTTTGCAGTAAAGGACCTGTCATAGTTTAAACGAGTGGGAAGATGACATGAAGCGACACCAGGTTAGCTGCATTGAAAACAGATGGGCGCACATGTGCATATAAAGCTCCCATTCAGGGCGAAGTTAACGGGATTTTGTCCACAGAATGATAAGAGCACACGTTTTAACATATAATTTTATTATTTCACACTCAGTATTTTAACTTAAGCGCTACAAGCCATGCAAACAGCACCAGACATGGACAGGTTTTTTGGTACGCAAAACAAGTACTTTAAAGGAATTCCTTAGCTTATTGCCGTTACTGTGGCAGCCAACAACAGCATAGCTTAACCCTCCACACATATTTATATTTAGTTTTATTGAAAAGGTTTCAATTCAGTCTATCTTTTTTACCCGTTTTAACATGGATTTCTGTGGAGACCGGCCGTAGCTGTCGGGCAAGATGGTGGAGTAGCAGCACAATAATATCCACATTCTGATTGGTCAGATCGCCTGTCAATCAAGCTCTTTGCGAACGGTCAATTCCACCAGAGCCAAGTAGTGGTTCCCATAAGCAACATTACCATAGAAATCTCTTCCATTGCTACTTTCAGCTCAACATCATTGTATTTTACCATTCTGTGTTCAATCCGTTTATTTATACAATTTATTTGGTATCTTCCTTCATATTTAGTTGTTTATTATTATCTATTAGCAGTGCATATTCATTTATTGGTATCATCATTAGTTGTTGTATTTACTATTGTTAATAAATTGCATTAATCTTATTACAATTGTGTCTTCTTTGTGTTGATGATCCAAGGCTCTACTAGCAATCTAAACAACCAATCTTTCAGATCAATCAGTTGACCAACTCCATCCAGTTTGTGAATCTCAAATTTTGAGATCTCAAATCTCAAAACTTGTGGGAAGCAGCCCCATATCGCCAAAATAACAGTCTGACTGAACTGAGCAAGGTGGGAATTGGTCATCTGATATACTCATAACAGCACCTCGAGTGACGTGTGACCCAAAAATCACAACGTCTTTGGTGACGTGAGTCTCACTTTCTACAATAGTTTACCTTTTATTGACAAATAACTTTATCAGTTACATACCTTAAAGTTTAATGTTTTCTTATTTCCAGTGTAACAATATTTTTTTATATTTTGATGATTTGATCAAACTTGTAGGATGCATAAATGGAAATATTGTGTAGCTATCACCTCTGGACATCACACTTTTGGCCACTACTGTACATGTTGAAAGTTCTCCACAGTAATAAACAGAGCAAAATGTCAAATTTCATTTTCATCACAAAATGTCATTGTTCATTGCAATATTTCCCTCAAGCTATTTTAATTTTATATTTGCACATAATTTGTGAGTCATTATAATATTTAAGGTATAAATGCTTTCATGTAATGTGTGTCCCTAGGTGTTATTTGTCATTCTTCTGAAAACAAACTTTGTCATAAAACTATAATAATATATAATGGAGGAGGTTGGGCATGTTTCTAACTCAGAGCATAAATATAACCTAATGACCAATATTTTTTCAAGTTAGAATTGTCATCCTACAGAAGCATCTCCGACACTTGGAGGATTTTGCACTCTTCACCATGTACCTACACTGGCTACTGTTGGTTCTTGCCTCAATTGGTAAGTTAGTCTTTTTAAATATTGCTTAATCAGAACACTGTAAGAGAGAGTCCCGTACACTATATGTCAAAATTTGATTGATGAGCCCCTCATGAAAATTGAAAACAGTAAAACAACAGCATACGGCAGATGTCAAAATCTATGTTGCACTTTTAAAAAGATAGAGTTTGTTACTGATACAAAGTTAAATAAAATAAAAAGAGAAAGAACCGCGCATCTTACGCTGATCCATCAGATACAACGTGATCTGATGATAATTCGTATGTATTTTATGTAAAATGTGGTTCTATAAAACGTACATTTACTTACGTTTTTACAGGCACAAAAACATACAATATCGACGTATTATATATTTTCAGCATCTAAACGTACAAATACATATGTATTTTCAGCATTTAAACGTACAAAACTGACGTATTGAAAACACCTAAAAATGAATCCTTATGAATATTGAAATTGCGGCATTAATTTTATTATTATTGTTGTTTTTAATTGTCATATCAATGACCTGTTTTCAATTGCATTGAATTGTTTACTCATTTACTTAATATGAAATGATAACATTTCGTTCTGTTCTTTGATTTCTGCTGCCAGCTCATTTCCAAGAATAAGTTAGGCCTACATAATGTTAAGACTTCACTTTAAAACCTTAAAATAAATAACATTTCTGCAATCGTTTAACCTTTACTTGTCATGTAATGTTTACATGCCATGGGCCACTAAAGGCGTTTTCTCCGACATGCTGTGACTGACAATAGAACTATAAAATACACCAAAAACACAACATAATTATGAAATTAATAAATTTTATTTGTGCACTGTAATCCAAATCTTCTGAATCCATACGACTGTGAGGAACAAACCTAAATCCAAGCCTTTATTTGGCGATCTTCATCGCCATCCAGAGCAGCGAGTCCAGTGACCATAAGCAGCAAAGCCTGCGCTAACTGACGCGTTCTTTACAAAATCAAATGTTGCCGCTTCAAACGACAGGTTTTACGGCAGGATAATCGAACGCTCATTGGCTCTCGCCTGCATTCTTCACAGATTGCCACATGCTGTGTTTCTGATGAGGTGTGTTTGAATGATGCATGCGTGCCTTCACGAGTTCACGCCACGGAGTGGATCAGGAAAATAATCTGGATAATATTTTCAGCGATTAAATTCAATTCTGCTCTGCACTTCACACAAAACTACTGTATTCCTCCAGAGAGGACTGCGGCTGCAACGCATCGTCATTTGGATTACTTTTGGTACTGTTTTTGACATTTTTGCAATAAATAAATCATTGTAATAGCATTTATCTGTCTGTCATCTTTTTCTTATACTGTACAGAAATAGTTATGTTTAGGTTTATTATAAAAATATTTTTAATGCTATATTGTTACTAAAATGGTTATTTTCCTGCATATTTCGGTCAGTTGCGTTTTATATTCTTTTATATTCGCTGTAAAATGGGTAGGTTAAGGTTTGGAGGTAGGTTAAGGGGTCTAAAAATCTAATTCGCTTATTAATAAAATGATAAAAATGCATATTTGCTATAAAATGGGTAGGTTTATGTTTGGGGGTAGGTTAAGTGGTTTAAAAATCGAAATCGCTTATTGATAAAATTATAAAAATTCATATTCGCTAAAAACGGGTAGGTTTAGGTTTGGGGGTAGGTTAAGGGGTATAAAAATCTAAATCGCTTATTGATAAAAAAAGCATTGATACGAATATCTTAATGATGTAAAAGGTACGTAAATATTTAAAATTTTTTTGCTAAAAATATACAGCGATTTGAACGTTTTAAACGTTGAAATACATCTAAATTGTAAATTTTAACATAAATAAAAACGTACAAAAATGTGAGTTTTGTGCTTGTAAATGTTACGTATTAATAACTACGTATAAACATGAAACCATGCTGTCAGATACATCCTCACTCGCTGCTGTCAAAAGTGGGAATGAACTTATGTCCGGTCCTGGTCAAACCACACCCACAACCCGCCCCTAACACATCCCTAACACCGGAGTAGTGGTGGTCACGCAACCTGGTTGTAGCGATGTGTTTAAAAAGGGGTTGAGGATAACTTATCTGTACCTAGACACAAAATACAAATGTGATTTTGTAAAAGTGTGTTTTTACAACTATGTTTTGCATGATCTAAAAGACGGGTGCGATGACTCTCTGTTCATAGGGGAGTGGAGTGGTATCACGCCAGGTATGTGCTACAGAGTAATCGGGGATCACGTTAACAAGTACGCTGATGATTAAATGTATATACTTTGTAGCGACCACAGCTCGGACCTACCTGAACGTGCTTGGCAGATATCTGAAGAGGATCATCTCAAATACTATAGCATTAAATTATTGTTTCAATGGAAAGATGCGCCTGCATTAGAAGACATATTCGGAAAGAAAGACAAGTTGTTTAAGTGGTGCGAGGCGTTTGACATATACAACAACATAAAAGTTAAATTGTTTCACCCTGAATGGTGTGTGTCCAGTCGGAGATGGGTTCACGTAGCTCCGCCTACATTCTAAAAGCATTAAATACAGACCAACCGGGCTCTCAGAGGAAATAGGCTTCAAACGATAACGCCACCAACATGACTCACGAAAATACTTCAACTCCTCTTAGTTTTGTATGCGATGACACCGCATCCACATCGGGGTCGGCGATGGACAATGCTAACTGGCTGAACAAATTCTGTACAGAACTCGGATGCCATAACCTCGCTTTCCTGGCAAAGTACAGACCACCTCATGCTGGACCACCTGACTCTACAATTTTTGAGGCCGTCTCGGACGCAGTCAGTGACTGCATCGGTGTGACTAATCATAAGATCATTAAAGCTGTTGTTGGGATAATTCTGGAACATCTGGTTGACAGACAGTTAAAGAAAAAAATTTTATGGTTGTGAGGTCGACCATCCTACGCAAACACAACATTCATGTCTCTATGAGCACCTGCATACTATTTTCTTGGGTGGTACTATTTTTTGAAGAACTGAAGGGTACAGTGTGTAAACCTGATCTAAAACTCATTCTGGCCCGAACCTTGAAACTGTTCGATTTATCACCACACCTCCAAAGGATTCAGGGAGTTGTCAATGTGAGCAATGTGTTCTGTGTGAGCTCAGAGATGAGATGTACATAGTGGGGGGTTTGGCAGAACTCAGGATGAAGCTTGTGGATGAAACCTGTGAGCAGGCCGTTTATGACACAATTGACAGCTGGAAGAAGAGATGTCTGGCAAAACATCTCGGTTACGCATGTAACCCTCGTTCCCTGAAGGAGGGAACGGAGACGTCACGTCGGATGACCGACGAATTGAGATCTCGCTTCGAGAGACCAATCTACTTAGAGTGTAACTAAACGAACCAATACACATTGGGTGCAACGCATACCATGTTATCGCTGAAGAGCCGAGCCGGTGACCCGGCCGCTCAGTGTTGGTACAGCAGCTGTGGCGACGAGACGTGACGTCTCCTTTCCATCCTTCAGGGAACGAGGGTTACATATGTAACCGAGACGTTCCCTTTCAGTTGGTCACTCTCGATGTCACATCAGATGACCGACGAATTGGGATCCCTACCAAAGCGCCATGGGTGCTGCCCCTTCCAGTGTCCTGTGCAAGCCGCCTGCACCCCTTTTTGGTGTAGGCCGGGGCTTGCGACAAGATGACCAGTCACTGTTAGGGTTAGGGTTAGGCAAACTCAGTGAGATTGGATAACACTGGGAAAACGTACCAGTTCCACTTGGAACAGGAACGTTGCGGAAGCCCCATCCTTCCCGAAGGGGGTGTTGGAAGCACTTACACATATGAACATCCGTTTAGGTGCATATGGTAGATTAGAGGCGATTGTAACCCGCGTGGAAATGGCAGAAGTCTGCCGGGGAAACACGGGCTCTGAGGCTATACCGTGGACTTTACACATATGTGATCCATTTAGGTCTCACATATGGAACCCAGCCTTCTACCGGTTCTCAAGGATTCATCGAATGAAGGCCTGGCTCCGGACGTTCCGCCCCGTCTGGCTGCCGAGGGGATGGAGGAGCTCGACAGGGTCTACAGTACGGACACTCTGGAGCAGTTTTAGCAAGCCTACACTAAACCGGGGCCTCTCAGTGCCACTACCCGTTTGAGGTGAGAACACAGGAGGATACCGGCTCCACACAAAGGTCATAGAATCTAGCGAACGTGTTGGGGGTCGCCCAGCCCGCAGCTCTACAAATATCTGTAAGCGAGGCGCCGCGAGCCAGCGCCCAGGAGGATGCAACACTTCTAGTAGAGTGAGCTCGCAACCTGAGTGGGCAGGGCACACCCTGTGCCTGATAAGCCAGGGTGATTGCATCCAGAATCCAGAGTCTTCATTGTGACTTGAACCCGGTGAGTGCCACCTCGGGACTCGGCCATGAAGCCAGTGATGAAGCGGTTTCATATGACGCAGCCCCAGCGACGTAACAACCACAGCAGCTGCCATATGCCCCAGGAGCCTCTGAAATAGTTTCAGTGGGACCGCCGTCCTGCCCTTCAATGAATTCAAGCAGTTCAGCACCGACCTCGCACGTTCCTCTGTGAGGCGTGCTGTCTGTTCGACCGAATCCAACTGAGAAAAGAGATCCTCTTCGGGGAGAGTTTGCTCTTTTCCCAGTTGACCCGAAGACCCAACTGGCTGAGGTGCCGGAGCACCAGGTCCCTGTGCTCGCACAACTGAACCCGAGACTGTGCTAGTATAAGCCAATCGACAAAATAGTTGAGGATGCGAATACTCTGCTCCCTGAGGGGAACAAGAGCCCCCTCCGTGACTTTCGTGAAGACACGGGGAGACAGGGACAGCCCGAAGGGCAGGACCTTGTACTGATATGCATGTCCTTCGAATGTGAACCGCAGAGATGGTCTGTGGCACGGAAGGATTTACACATGAAAGTACACGTCCTTCAGGTCGATCGCTGCAAACCAATCCCGGGGACGGATGCACGGAAGATGCGTTTCTGCATCAATATCTTGAACGGTAACCGGTGAAGGGCCCAGTTCAAGACACGCAGGTCCAAGATTGGTCGTAACCCACCGCCTTGTAGGGGCTGTAAAACCCCGTCTTCATATCGGCTGGAGGGACCAGTCGTAGGACTGCGATCGCCGCACGCAAGACAGGAGCATCGGCCACCTTCACTGTCGTGAAGCAGATGCCACTGAATTTGGGGGGACGCCGGGCGTACTGAATCGCATAGCCGAGGCTGATGGTCCGCAGAAGCCAGCGAGATGGGCTGGGTAGCGCTAGCCAGGCACCCAGATACTGTGGGTACAGTGGGGCAGCGAGGTGGAACACAGGGACCCAACTCGGGCGGCTTGTGATCGGACCGAAGAGGGGTCTGAGTGTGCGGTGCAACGCTTACCTGGTTCCACAGGTTGGCAGAGGATGCGTGAGTAGGGCCTTAACGCTTACCTGGTTCCACAGTTTGGCAGAGGGTGCGTGAGTAGGGCCTTTGTTGATGCTCTCGAACCACCCGCTGCTGCCTGCTGGCGATGGAGGAGGATGAGTGTGGTCCGGTGTTGGTCCGTCTGCAATTCTCCATGCCCTCCCGGGACCCAGGGACAGAGAAAACCGCTCTCTCATCGACATTTTCCAGATTCTCCACCCAGCTCTCCTCCGGGGGAGGGAGAGGTGCCTTCAACATCCCCCAAAGAGCAGCTTCCTCTCTCTCTGGGTCGCCCGTCCCGGGGCCTCTTGCTCTTCTGCTCACCGCCAGGTTTGACGGGGGCCTGGACGGGCGGGGCGGCCTGCCTATGCCCAGCTCCATGG
>NW_015536480.1:485364-488992 GCF_001515605.1 Sinocyclocheilus anshuiensis
AGATACTGTGCGTACAGTGGGGCAGCGAGGTGGAACACAGGGACCCAACTCGGGCGGCTTGTGATCGGACCGAAGAGGGGTCTGAGTGTGCGGTGCAACGCTTACCTGGTTCCACAGGTTGGCAGAGGATGCGTGAGTAGGGCCTTTGTTGATGCTCTCGAACCACCCGCTGCTGCCTGCTGGCGATGGAGGAGGATGAGTGTGGTCCGGTGTTGGTCCGTCTGCAATTCTCCATGCCCTCCCGGGACCCAGGGACAGAGAAAACCGCTCTCTCATCGACATTTTCCAGATTCTCCACCCAGCTCTCCTCCGGGGGAGGGAGAGGTGCCTTCAACATCCCCCAAAGAGCAGCTTCCTCTCTCTCTGGGTCGCCCGTCCCGGGGCCTCTTGCTCTTCTGCTCACCGCCAGGTTTGACGGGGGCCAGGACGGGTGAGGCGGCCAGCCTACACCCAGCTCCTCCATCCTGGAGGCTGCTGCGGATGCGGCGTGGGAGCGGGGGTGGATGCAGGGGGGCGCCCTCGGCAACGAGCAGGCTAAGGCGCTGCAGCCGGTGGACGGGTGGAGGCAGGGTGTGACGAACCGCCTCAGTCTGCTTCTATGCAGCCGAGAGCTGCTGGGCCAAGCTCTCGACTGTCTCGCCGAAGAGGCCGGTCTGGGACACAGGGGCATTAAAGAACCGAACTTTGTCGGCATCCCTCATACCAACCAGACACAGCCAGATACGGCGCTCCTGGACCACAAGTGTGGACATCGCATGACCCAGAGAACTCGCGGTGACCTTCGTCGCTCGAAGCGCGAGGTCAGTAGCGGTTCGGAGCTCTTTTAGAACTTCCGAATCGTGACCACCCTCGTGCAGGTCCTTCAGTGCCTTGGCCTGGTGCACCTGCAGTAACGCCATAGCGTATAAGGCAGAGGCAGCTTCTCCACAGGCCATATTAGCATCACCGGACAGGCCAGATGATTACCTACAGACCCGGGAGGGGAGACACGGTAAGCCCTGCCGGGTGGAGGCGGTATTAGGACACAACTGCATCGCAACCGACTGCTCCACCGGGGGGACCCCCGTATACCCCCTAGCTGCACCACCGTCGAGGGCAGCAGATCGATTTCCGGCAGTAAAAGGTGCCGTCCATGACCTGGTGAGCTCCTCATGCACCTCCGGGAAGAAATGCACCGAGGCGGGGCGCTGAGAACCAGCGCGAGCCACCCCGAGAAACCAATCGTCCAACCTCAAGGGCTCGGGACGCGGAGGAGATTTCCACTCGAGCCCTACCCTCTTGGCGGCCCGGGAAAGCATAGCCGACATCTCCGGATCCAATTCAGGCCGCAGCCGAATCTTCCTCTCCAGAGAGCTCTCCCTCTGATGCAGTGATCGACATCCGGTCGTCGGGAGGAGCACCGAAGGATACCGCTGGTACGCTCTTATGAAGAGGGCCCAGCACGTTCGTTTGGCGGCTCAACTGGTTGCGATGTGCTAGAGGAGCGATGGTCCCCCGGGGGTTGGTTTCTTGAGGGGTTTGCCACCGCTGTAATCCTCAAACCATCCGTGCTACTGCTGGAAGTAGCCCTCGCCTGGCAGCCACCAGGACGAGCACTAGATTGTGGCAGAGGCAACGGTGCTCTGCCCCCCTGGAGGAAACGGAGCCTGGCCCGCAGCTCCGAGATGGTCATCTTCCCCCAATGGGAACATGACTCATCCGCGAACGCCACCTCAGCGTGTTTAATGCCCAGACACGTGAGGCAGCGATCGTGATCATCACCCGGCGCCAGGTCACGACCACATCCGGAAACGCACGGGTGAAACGGCATCTTTAAAAAGACCGTCCGTCATCTTTACAAAGACGCACCCATGTACTCTTTTAGAGAAATTGCTCTTTCAGGGAAAGCGCTTCCAAGAGCGCGTTGAACTCGTAGTTCACCAGTAGACACTGGTTGGAGCAGAACGATGTTGTCGCTCGGCTCCGAAGCACAAAGATTTTATGCCTATTACTTCGCTGTAAGGCACGCTCGATTGCAGAAGCAGCCCTAGAATTTCCGACTCTATTTCCAAAGCTACGCCGGATTCTTACCAACAACTCCTTTATGTCCTTCACCTCCTCTACGACTTCCAATCGTTGCACCTTCATCTGCACCATGATGATCAGGACTTTTCACACTAATCTACATTTTCACTGAACTCAGCGTTCCATTATCAGAGCAGAAACCTCAGGGCATCCTACATCCTCTGAGTTAGATAGATGTACAAAGCATCAGTTACAAGGACTTCTAGGCTACCTCAACTACGCCATCCTCAAGGGAAATCCTTCGTGTCAGACATTCTGTCAAAAGCAGCAACCATCCCTTCTCTCCATGACAGAGTCACATTAGATAAGCATGCAATGGAAATGCGCCTCCGGCAACAACCCCTCCCATCATGGATCGACATTTCCTTTTCTATAATAACTACAACTCTCATCCCGGCTACATCCAACTATACACTGATGCAGCAACCTCAATTGCTTCCGAACAACCTCCGGAGTTCAGTTCCCTCAAACCGCAGTCAAGCGCAGTCTCCACCGTATTATGAAATATATTCCATAGTCATAGCAGCCATCCTTTGGGGGTACGAATGATCCAATCAATACTCATCTACTCGGACTATGCAGCAGTAGTCAAAATTATAAACAAGGGAGATCATGTTCGGCAGTTATTATGCAATTCATGTGCAGGCTCACTTAATCTCCGCTCAACAACAATTGGTCCTCCGAGCAACTGACATACCTGGACACCTTAATCTCATAGCCGACTCTTTGTCTCTTTTCTCATTCCAGAAATTCAAACTTTTGGCTCCAGAATCAAAATTGATCCTACTCCGGTCTCACCACAGATTAGAAATCAAACATGCTTCTCAAGAAGCCATTCTTAATTGCCTTGCCCCAAGAACGCTTCCAGCATACCTCACTGGCTGGAACTGTCTCAGAGCTTACCATTCCTTCTATCAGCTTCCTTTCCCATCAACTGACACGCCATCCATTCACAACTTAATATCTTACACTCATTCCTTCCTAAGATCCACACGTGTGCTTCTAAACCAACTTATCAGGGTTCAACTTCTTATATAAACAAACCGCTGGCTACAATTGACCTGCTATCTCTCATTCTCACACATCCATGCTATTAAAGGCTTACAAAAACAAGAACCTGCGTTAACCATTAAACGCCTTCCACTAACCACTGAACTATTTAGCCTCTGCATCCTATCTATATGATCAGGCTATCTACATTCCGAGACAGATTGAACCTTAAGAGTCCACATTCCTACTAGCATTCTTCAGCTTCCCACTATGCTCAGAATTCGCTCCGACTTAATCTACATTCAATCCTTCTATCCATATCTGTATCTCAGACACTACTATCCACTCCTCAGATACTCCCATCTTCACCATTCGAAGAAGCAAAACCGACCAACTAGGAACGTCGTTCCTATTTACATCTTTCGTCCAAACTCCTTCTCAGTCCATTCAAACCTATTTCTGAATATGTCAGCTCTAAGATACACAAGCCAAGCATATCTCAATGAACAGCTCTTCCTTACGGAAACCAGAAACCATCCACAAGAACCCGGTTTAGCAAGCAAAAAAAAAAAAA
>NW_015536480.1:489950-497618 GCF_001515605.1 Sinocyclocheilus anshuiensis
ACAAGAACCCGGTTTAGCAAGAAAAAAAAAAAAAAAAAAAGCAAAACTTCTATCAAATCATCTGTGTCTCCGGCATATGTCCTGAACATCATTCAGTTCATTCCTTTACATCAGGGCAGTGACATCAGCAGCCAGATGTGGAATCTCAGATGAAACCATCAGAATTCTCGACTGCCGGTCATCATAAGCATACCTCACCTACATCTGCAACAATCTCCAAGACCTCCGTCAAGCTCGTGCTTAACTCAGCACTTCCCAACTTGAGGGGTCCTAATCGTCTGGCCTAAATATACGATCGAGACGATATCCCCACCCTGAGTCTCTCTGGGCCATCAATTCTAGATGCCCTGATCAACCTGACCATCATCCCATTCCCTCTACCCCTTCATCCTCTTTCTACTCTTCCCCAACACCCTGTTCAATTAACTATTCCATAGCTCATTTGTGGCGTGGTCCTAGCTTGTGAATTGACACGTTAGTTGAATACATGATAGAGAAAAATTTTGTAATGTGTGTGAAATTCCTTCAGTATCTAGATTATATATATTAGTTATTGTATAACCAATCATATTTGCTGTTTGTGTCCCTTCTACAACGATTGTAAATAAAAACCTGTTTGACACTAACCACTCTATTTTCTGAAAACAGTGGGGGTAAGATGTCTGAATTAATGAAAAAAGTGTGCTACAACCCATCAAACCCTGGGTCTTTGGGTGGTAAAGAACGCTTAAAACGTGCTGTGTTACAGGAATACGGGGTAGCTCTGAAGGATAAAGATGTGGTGGATTGGTTAGCTGCTCAGGATGCGTATACATTACACAGAACCGCACCTGTCAAATACAAGCGAAATAGAGTGGTGGTGTACGGGAAAGATGTACAGTTTCAAGCAGATCTGGTTGACGTGTCTGCTTATTCGAAAGAAAACAATAATATCACATTTTTACTGACTTGTATAGATGTTTTCAGCAAGTACGCTTGGGCACGCCCGCTGAAGAATAAAACCGGACTGCAGGTTGTGAAAGCATTCGAATCTATACTCAAAAACAATTGTGTACCGCAAAAATTACAGACTGATAAAGGCACTGAATTTTTTAACAAACATTTCCAGCAACTGATGAAAAAGTGTAACATACATCATTTTGCTACAGCAAGTGATGTAAAAGTTTCAGTGGTTGAACGCTTTAACCATTCTCTTCGAAGCAGAATGGGGCGATTTTTAACAGCCGTCAATTCAAAGCGTTGCTACGATATCTTACAAGATCTTATAAATGGGTATAACGCAAGTTATCACAAAAGCATTAAAATGCGTCCCCTGGATGTTCTTAAAGAAAATGAAACGGAAGTGTTTAATAATCAGTATGGAAGGATGCGTAATGACGCACCTGTCTTTAGGTATAAAATAGGGGACGTGGTTAGTGTCTAAAGTTAGAAATGTGTTTTATAAGGGGTATTAACAGAATTAAACGGAAGAGTTTTTCAATATAGCTGTGTATACCTCGGACCCCACCTGTGTACATATTACAAGATTACGATGGTGATATTATCGACGGGTGTTTTTATGAAAAAGAATTACAAAAAATTATTGTGAATCAAGATAAGTAATTTAAAATAGAAACAATTTTATATCAAAAAAAGAGAGGAAAAAACATGTTTTGTCTCGTAAAATGGTACGGATGGCCAACTAAATTTTCATCATGGTTGCCAGAAAGGGAAATCGTGGACATACAGAATCCTTAAAGTAACAGTGAGGATGTCATAAGTATCATTTGTGAAAATCTACATCATGGGTGAGGGTGGTTTTACATTACGCTACCTTGTAGCGTAATGTAAAAAACGTCCGGCTTCCGGCTTCGCTACCGTTCGGACGTTCTTGCTTACTGCTCTGCGCTTTGCTCCCTATTTCTGTACTTTTCTTTGATTTTTCTAAGATTTTTACTTCAGCAGATCAGCACAGTGCTCAAACAACATATTTTTGGCACAAACACTAATCGATGGCACAAACAGGGAGAGAGACCTAAAGGCAGTAGAGACATCAGATTGTCACGAGTTTCTTGTATTGCTGCCGTAGTATCCTCTACCCCAGATACGGCTATGACAAGGCTTGTGAATACTGGTATTCTACCAAGCCCCTAGATATCAACTAAAAATGATGGGCCCCACTACCATCGAAGCCTGTGGGCCCAGCTCGTCCTCCTCCTCCTGTGAGAGCTCTCCGGCCGCTGCCACAACTCCAGGGCCCAAACCCTCCATCTGCTGTAGGTGAACCAAAAACAACTGATAGCAGCTCTCAGTGATATGTGTCGGGTCCCCGCTATAATAGCAGCGACATTCACAAATGTTTACAGAACAAGCGGGAACCTAGTGTGCCTGTAGTTTTCTCTATTTCTGTTTTATCACGTGATAGAAAGTCTAAGGCCTTCTCAAGCCTTACGGCTGACTTATCTAATCTGCGGCCTGTTATGCATCAAACTAATATTGCTGTTGAGAAAATTCAACTCGTAAGAATAATAGTAGTCCAAGGCACTCGAATCGTATTCAGAAATTATTAAAAAGCCTGTATTTCATCATGGCTATAAGTTTTAAGAACAGGTGACAAGTACACACCTACGCGTTGCGGCTATTTTGCCTTCGTCAGGGTGTGAGTAACTGAATTCTTATTACAAAAAAGGTACCAGGTCTAATTCCCCATTTAAGCCTGGAAGTTTAGTTGCTTTCAGTGTATAGATCCAAAAAGACTCTCTCTGTAAAAGCCTATTGACCCTATCACCTCCTCTTATTGACCTGGGGACATGTTCTATTCCGATTATCTTCAATGTACTTGGGCTACCATGATTTTTCTCTTTATAATGAAGGGCCATAGGATACAAAGGGTTACAAACTCGAATGGCATTCTTATGTTCTGCTAATCTGATCTTTAATTTCCTTGTAGTCATTCCTATATAGAAACAGCCACATGGACACTCTAACCGATACGTTACAAATGAGGTATTGCAATTAATAAATAATTTAACTTTAAATTCAATATGTGAAGTTACATCTTTAAACATATTTGTCTTGACCATATTGTCACAGTGATTGCAATTGCCACATCTGTAATTTCCTGCACTCGGACATAACCAGGTACTTAATTTCTTAGAGGAAAGATGACTTCTCACTAATTTATCTTTAATCGTAGGTGCTTTCTGGAATAACCCTCGTTCCTGAAATCTTTGAGTCATTTCTTGAGCCCTGAATTCAAAATCATCTTCCTTGTCGCAGATTCTTTTTAACCTCTGAAAATGTCCTAAGGGAATATTGTCGATCAACCATGAAGGGTGAATCCTATCTGCTCTTAAAATAGTATTTCTATCTGTTGTACCCCCATACTGTATGTAATACACCATTTCTGTCTTTAAAAAATTTTAAGTCCAAGAAATTTATCTGAGTATGTGAAAAATCAAGACTCAACTTCAAATTCACATTGGTAGCGAGCAAGAGAGAGAGAGAGAAAGACGTTAAAACACACTTTATTTTACAATCATATCATGAAACCATTTTGTAATTGACAATTCTCAACAATAAATAAAGATATATTTTTAAATTCAATGTTGACTACTCAAAACTCAGCAATACCAATTGAGCACTAATTCATCATCATTGTCATTCACAAAAATAAAATTTGTATTTATACACCACTTTCTTTTAAATATTAATATGTCATTATTAATTTTATAAAATTCATACTCTATTTTAACTCTAGATTCCACTAAGGCTTTAAACAATTTTATTATATTAATTATTTTCCCTTCATTTTCAATTTTATATGCTTTCCAAATTGTTAACTTTGCTTGACCAATTAAAAAATTGGAAAAGGTACAACGCTCACTTTGAGACTTATAATATTTACACCCAAAAATTAACATTGTTTTTGAAAAATTCCAATCAAACCCCTTGAAAATATTCTCCAAAAGATCCAAAAGAGGTATAATTCTATAAAAATTAGAAAAAATATGAAACACAGTATCTGGTACATTGCAAAATTTACAAACTAAAGATGTATTAAGATTACACTTATACAAAAAGGTCTTTGTTGCTAGTGCACAATGCAGAATGCGCCATTGTAGATCTCCTGATCTTTTTGGTAATGGACTTTTATAAAACAAATGCCATGATGGCGATTGTACATCAGGAACCAAAAGATAACTCCTCCATTTTGTGTCTGTCTTATTTTTAAAATATTCACAAAATCTCGACTTCACACAAGCTATATATAAATGGCGCTTACTACTTTCAGAAAAACACATATGTTGAATTTCTTGTAAAGAAAAAAGTTGCCTTGTGCCTTCATTATCCTGCCAGTCATATGGTGTAACAAATAATTCAGGAAAAGAACACTGATTTAAACCACTAACAAAAAAATCTTCGAGGAACTTATTTAACAATAAAGGAAATTATGTTTTTAGCTTACTTAAAACCTTTTTCACAATCCTTTCTGACCTTCTCCCCATTTGTTGAATAATCTCTTTTATAGAAAACCACTTATTTTGTTCTGTATCAATTAAATCTCCAACTTTTAAAACACCAGATGAAATAAAGATGTTGATTTCAATGCTTGGTGAACTATATTGATGACATAACCATGAATTATAAAAAAGTGGTTCTTCAAGACCAAAATGATGCTCTCTCTCAACTTTAAATATACTTAATGCACTTAGTACAGACTGATAAAATCCCCTAATGCCCAAACCTTCAATTACTTTTTTAGACATTAGAAATAATTGCCTGTCAAGTCTCATTTTACTAGTGGCTCGTAATGCTGCCAAACCACACATTATCCAAGGCTTCAATTCCGTATTATAAAGCATTTTTTGGGCTGATTGTAACCTCATAGCTTTCCATTTTGACACTAAATCAATAAGACCTTGACCACCTTCAAACACAGGTAAATTCAAAATGCCTGAATGAAGCCAATGATGTCATCCCCAAAAAAAGTTTAGAAAATGTCTCTGGAGCAGTTGCAAAAGTCCTGCTGGAGGGTCCAGAACAGTCAATCGGTGCCACAACATTGATGCAGCCAAGTTGTTTACCACTAGAACCCTGCCTCTGTACGATAGTTGTTGTTGAATCCAACTCCATCTTTTTAATCTTCCAAGTACTTTTTCAACTACTCCATCCCAATTCTTTGTCATATATTGTTGAGTACCAAAAAAGATTCCAAGAATTTTCACTCCCTCTGTATTCCAATGGCAATGCTGTGGGAGATGAGGTGCATCTTCTCCTTGCCATTGACCAAACAGTAGTGCTTCTGTTTTGTTCCAATTCACCCGTGCTGAAGATGCTTTTTGATATAAGTCCAAAGACTTGCACAGTTCAAAAATATCTTCTTGGGATCTTATTATAACCGTAACGTCGTCAGCATAAGCAATAAGTTTAACTGTAGTAGCTTCCGATATATTGGGATTGAGGACTGAAATACCTTGTAGTTTTTCCCTTAGAACTCTTAATAAAGGTTCTATAGATATTGCATATAAAAGTCCTGAGAGGCTGCATCCTTGTCTTACACCTCTGCGAACAGGAAAAGTTCTTGTTAAGGTTCCATTTATCTTCAGCATACTACAAACATCTGTATAAAGTATCTGAATCCATGAAATGAACTGTTCTCCAAATTCAAAAGCTGACAAAGTATTAAAAAGATATCCATAATCGACTCTGTCAAATGCCTTTTCCTGGTCAAGAGACAAAAGGCCTACATCAAGTTTAACTTTCCGATATGAGAACAGCTACTCCAGCACTTACACTAGAACCATGGCTAAGAAACTTCTGCCCTTTCCATTCATTAAGCCATTCTGCCTGGTTATATATATCTGTGTGAGTTTCTTGCAAGAATATCACACTAGCCTTTTTAAAAGCTAAAAATTTGATGAGAGCACTTCTCTTTTCTTTATTACAACATCCATTTAAATTTAATGATCCAATTTGTAAGGATGTCATAAAATATTACTGTAATACAGCGATCAAAACAAAAACTGTTCCTCTACCGAATCAATTAAATTTTACTCTTTTCCTGGTGGATCATCTTCTTTACTTTAGTGATTATTTTTTTGAGACGGTATCGTTTTTGTCTGCTAAACTCCTCAACTGTGGCATTTATCATAACATCCCTACAGGAAGCTAAAAATTTCCTAAAATCTGGAAAAAACAGATCAATTTGTGGATTCCGCACACCTTTAGTTTCATCAAGAAAGGTGCTAATCTGTATCGCCGAGTAGGATTTCGCTTCACATCCACTCAATTCTGATGTCCCTATTAGAGAATCATTGTCTCCAACTTCAAAGAAACTCTCTATACTTTCACATTCATTGTCTGACTCACTGTCAGATCTCGCGACACCAGAGCTAACTGTGAACTGACTACAACTTTCATTTACTTCGTCATCTGATTTGTTCTCACTTTTATCATTTGTCTCTACACACTCCATCAAAGTAAGTTCATCCTCTCTACTTTTAGATTGGAAATGTGTTTCTTGTACTTCTGTTCTTTCATTTTGCGTTTCTACAGCACTGGCACTCTGACATTTAACGCCATCTGCTGGCTGATCAATGTCGACGTTTGAGTTGTTTGTTTCACTACTACTCTTATTTTCTTCTCCTATATTATTTTCAGTCTCTTCAGCAATTACTTCACGAACGACCATATTGTTTTCTTGAACAGTGTTTTTCTGAATAGTTTGCGAGCCTGTTAAATCAGCAATATCATTTTGTTTTGGACATGTCTGTCTGACATGTCCAAACCAAGCACTCTCACTGCGCCTACCCACAATCCTCAGCGTTTAAGTTGTTTGTTTCACTACTACGCTTATTTTCTTCTCCTATATTATTTTCAGTCTCTTCAGCAATTACTTCACGAACGACCATATTGTTTTCTTGAACAGTGTTTTTCTGAATAGTTTGCGAGCCTGTTAAATCAGCAATATCATTTTGTTTTGGACATGTCTGTCTAACATGTCCATACTCACTGCACAAAAAGCACTGCATTTGACCTGAGCTGACAAAGATCGTATAATCTTTACCCTCCACTGCTACTTTTAGCACCAGATTAAGAGGGTCGTGTTGTGAATTCGGTATCATGTAGGTAAAACGTCAGAAAGACATGACGTGTTTGAAGTTCGGATTTTTAAGTCCTAGTGGAATCATCTTAATCGGAGCGGTCAATTTTCCATATCGTTCAAGAATTTCTTTCAGGATTCCTTCTTTTATAAACGGGGGTACATTTGAAAGTACAACTTTCTTAGAAGGATTCGAAAAAGGCAATACCTGTAAAAAGATATTATTTACAACCAAACCTTTCTCTAACAGTTCGTCAACCATTGAAACCTCTTTGAGAAATATAACAAACGCTTTGTTCATTCTTGAGGCTGATTTGATATTTTGACCACCAACCTGTTCGCTGATAGCAATCAATACATCCTCAATTGACATCACCGCCTAACTCCATACCAGCGTGCAAACTTTGCGATGACCGCAGTCAGCGCTCAAAAAGTTGACCTTATTTCTGTTTCTGTTATTAAATTCCAAAGCGTGCTCCAAACAAAGCACTCTCACTACTACTACCCACAATCCTCAGAGAGAGAGAACGCGAGAGAGAGAGAGCGAGAGAGAGAGCGAGAGAGAGAGAGAGAGCGCGAGAGAG
>NW_015536480.1:497707-497829 GCF_001515605.1 Sinocyclocheilus anshuiensis
GAGAGAGAGAGAGAGCGCGAGAGAGAGAGCGAGAAAGAGAGAGAGAGCGAGAGAGAGAGAGAGAGAGAGGGAAAGAAAGAGAGAGCGAGAGAGAGAGAGAGAGAGAGAGCGAGAGAGAGAGC
>NW_015536480.1:498025-542281 GCF_001515605.1 Sinocyclocheilus anshuiensis
TTAGAAATACCAAGGGTTCACACAAAACAAGGGGAGTCTGCTTTTAGTTATTATGCCGCCCGCAGTTGGAATCAGCTTCCAGAAGAGATCAGATGTGCTAAAACATTAGTCACATTTAAATGCAGACTCAAAACTCATCTGTTTAGCTGTGCATTTATTGAATGAGCACTGTGCGATGTCCGAACTGATTCCACTATATTTTATGTATAATCGTTTCCTATTCTTAACCATTTTAAATTCATTTTAAACCTCTTAAATCAATTTTTTAATCATTTTCAAAGTTTTTAAATTCCTTGTTTTATTGTTGTGATTATTTTTTTCTTTTCTTTTATGTAAAGCACTTTGAATTACCATTGTGTATGAAATGTGCTATATAAATAAACTTGCCTTGCCTTGCGTTACCTTGCAACGCATCAATGGATGTTTATCCTGACAACCGTATTTCTAATTATAAAACAAGACTCGCGAGAAGTATGAACCTCAAAGGTCAATGGGAAGTCGGATTAATCAAATTGTATTATCCTATTACCTGGTACACATCTAATGAGGAGGATGCTGCATTTATTATTAACACTGCCCTAAACATACTGGGGTATGATGAGAAACATTGCGAAGAAACGAGGGTGTGATTATTTACATTAAATAAAAGAAATCTTCAAAACATATCTAAAGTATATAATACGTTAAAACCAGGATATTATGAGGATGTAGTGTTTCTGGTTAGAGAAATACATGCAAATCTTCCACCAAGAGTGACCCTTGGTTATGATCACGTTAAAAACAGGATATTTCTAAAAGCACCGGTGAACACATCTTTGGTATTTTATGGGAAGTTGGCTGTTATTTTAGGTCTAAAACCTGGTGTGTCTCTAGGATCTGTAAATTAAACTCATGAAGATCATTTTGATGCTGCATAAGAGGAGCCTTTTATAGCATGTATATATACACTGACATGATTGAATATCAATCAGTCGGTGATTCGTATGTACCGCTACTGAGAACTGTACATGGAGAGGGGTCGTCTGACATCATCAGTGTTAGATCCGATAAGCCACATTACGTGCCTGTGAATAAATCTAATATTACAGACATTTGCATTGAGGTTAAAGACGATCAGAACGAACACATACGTTTCGCTATTCAAAACGTATGTTTTGAATAGTAAGATGGCAGCGCTGGTGTATGTGGCTTGCCGTTGGTCTCGTGGTCTAATCTTCAGTTTGTTTTACTAGGTTGACTGACAAATCAACACTTTTAAGCTTACAACCTTGTACAAATGATCTATTGTTTCTGTAAATCAACCTCATGAAGATAATTTTGATGCTGCACCTGTTGTGACGTATGCCCCGAATCAGGCTGACATAAGAGGAGCCTTTTATAGCATGAAGATCAGAACAAATTAAATATTTAATTTAACTTGATCTTGTGCTGACATATGGCTTTTCTCTGTACGATCTTGAGGTATTTGACAATGGGTTTTCTGACCATACATCTGTCATGTTTTCTGTTCCCTGGGTTGCTAATACTCATAAAGTCAATAAACCTACCCGTCAATCTCGATTAATCACCTCTACTACTAGCAAAGTCTTTTCATTAGCATTTTGTGATGCTATTAAATCAGTAGATGTCAGTCAATGTGACTTGCAGTGCAGAGGAGTTCCTGTTAAGGCTTAACTCTACATGTGTGCATGTCTTAGATTCAGTTGCTCCTGTAAAATCCTCAAAACTTAAACCTAGATCTGAGCCCTGGATTGATGACAACATACGCTCTCTGAGGCAGATCTGTAGGAGAGTGGAGCTTAAGTGGAAAAAGGATCGGCTGCAAATTTCCTTTGAAATTTTAAGAGATTCATTATTTAAATTTCAGAAGGCAGTCAGAGCAGCAAAATCCAGGTATTTCACAGCAATTATTGACAAGAATTACCACAGACCTAAAACTCTTTTCACTATTTTTAACGCTGTTGTAAATCCAACTGTTTGTGAGTACCCAGATGTGTCAAAAACTATGTGTGACGACTTTCTTCGATTTTTTTATTAATAAGATCAGTGATATCAGGTTGGGGATATCTCCGCCTGCTTTTGATCCTTCTGTTTCTTCTGTTTGTTCTGTTGAGTTCAGCCAGTTTGAACCTATTTCTTTTATACATCTTCAAGAAATAGTGTATCAGTTATCCATTGATTCTATTCCACCATATTTCCTGAAACAAGTTTTTGATGCTGTGGGTCTGTAACAGCGAGGCTGAGGCAGCATTAGAATACATTTGCAGAAATGTATTAATAGAAGACTTGAGTGACAGAAACGTTAGGCCAGGCAGAGAGACAATACCATAACAGCAGTCCAATCTTTCAACATACACAAGGGAGATCCAAAAGGCAGAGACGAGTAAGCAGGCAAAAGGTCCAAACACAATCATCAGTTCAAATCAGGCTTATCAATCCAAAGGGGTAATCCAGTAAACGTAAAGCAGATAATCAGGCAGAATCATACACAGAACAGGCAGGCAGAAAACAATGGAAATGTTTGGTAAGGCAGGTAAACTGGCTATACTTCGCAATGGGCAAATATACAGTCTCTTGCTAAATACTGATCAAACAGGAAATGAACGTAGAAGCAGAGGGAGCGGTACACAGTCAGTACTCAGGCGAGGGCTCCCTCTGCTGGTGTGGTGTTACAGAACCCCCTCCTCTAGGAGCGCCCCCTGGCGCGTCCCCGTGGTCGTGGTGCTGGTCGATCGGGTCCGGCTCGATGAAAGTCCTCCATGAGAGAGGGATCCAGGACGTCGCGGGCGGCTACCCACGATCTCTCCTCAGGTCCATAGCCCTACCAGTCCACCAAATATTGAAGCTGACCCCCTCTCCGTCTTGAGTCCAGTAACTCATTCACCTTGTAAGCTGAGGTTCCATCAACATCCAGCGGTGGTGGCGGCTCTCGAGCCTCATTGTCGGGGTCAGCCTCCAGGTGGACCGGTTTGAGGAGTGAAACATGAAAGGATGGAGAGATACGATAGTTAGCAGGAAGCTCTAACTGGTATGTGACCTCATTTATTCTTCTTAGAATTTTGAAAGGACCAACATACCTGGGGCTGAGCTTCCTGCTTGGTAGCCGCAATTTGAGGTTCCTCGTAGAGAGCCAGACCCGTTGTCCAGGTTGGTAGGGAGGATGTGGGTGACGTCGTCTGTTGGCCTGGAGTTCCTGTACTCTTATGGCTCTCTGAAGACGTACATGTGCGCTGGGGTAAAAAAAGGGACCAACGAGCCTGCCGTGGATTTAGTCGTTTGGCACTCTTGATGTATTCAAGATTTTTGTGATCAGTTATTACTTGAAATGGGTGGATTGCCCCTTCTAACCAGTGTCTCCATTGCTCGATGGCTGCTTTCATGGATAAGAGTTCTTTGTTCCCAGAATCATAGTTTCTTTCAGTTGCATTTAACTTTCTTGAGAAGAATGCGCATGGATACAGTTTATGAGGTTGGCATGACGTTGGGAGAGCACAGCTCTGATTCCGCAGTTCGAAGCGTCTACCTCCACCACAAATGGAAGATTGGGGTCAGGATGTTTCAGGATGGGGGCTGTTGTAAACCTTTCCTTCAATGTATTGAATGCCTGGCTGGCTTCCGCAGCCCACTTCAACTTCGAAGGCTTTCTTTTCAGGAGGGAAGTCAGAGGGGAAGAAATCATACTGTAATTTCTGATGAAGCGTCTATAGAAGTAGGCAAACCCCAGGAACCTTTGAAGCTCTTTTATGGTGGATGGTTGTTAATGAACGACTGGAAAACGGCTGGAGCATTGGCACGCCCATACGGCATAACCTGATATTCATAGTGCCCCCTAGTGGTGAGGAAGGCAGTTTTCCATTCATCGCCCTCTTTAATTCTGATCAGGTTATATGCACTCCGTAGGTCAAGTTTGGTGTAAATGGTAGCCTCACGGAGCTGTTCTAGTGCTGAAGGAACCAGTGGAAGGGGGTAGCGGAATTTCACGGTAACATTGTTAAGTCCTCTATAATCAATACAAGGCCTTAATCTTCCATCTTTCTTTTCAATGAAGAACAAACCTGCTGGAGCTGGAGACGTGGAGGGTTGGATGAATCCTGAGCTAAGGGCCTCTTCAATATATTCTTCCATGACTTGGGTTTCTTTTCTGGACAAAGGGTAGATCTTACCTTTTGGGGGCATTGCATTGGGAAGTAGATCGATGGCACCAGCTTTGATCTTGATGGGGGGATTGCATGGTTGGGTAGGAATGTCATTTTTTTTATGAGATCTTTGTTAATGAGGTTCAAAGCTGCTCCAGAATCGATCATCGCTGTTAATGAAATAGAAATATCTTCAGTCTTTAGCTTAATAGGGATCTTGAAGGACTTGTTACTTGTAAGTAAAAAGTGTTCAATATTTACCCGAGAGGTTGTTTGGGCCTTATGTGGGCACCCTTGACTGCGATGGCCTGCTTCACCGCAGTAAAAACATAGTCGGAGTTGACGTCGTCTCATCCTTTCCTCCTCAGATAATCTGGAGAGACCTAGTTGCATTGGTTCATCACTTGGTTTGGTGGTTGATGTTGTCATAGGTTGATTGATGGCTGGCGGAACTTGTATTCTTGTATTTCTTCGTCTCGGGGCTTGTCTCATCAGATTTTCAATTTTTATGGTGAGAGTAACAAAGTCAAAAAACGATACATTCTCCCCTTTACAAGCCAGCTCTGCCTGCAGATCAGTGTTGAGGCTCTGTTGGAACACGGCTTTCAGTGAAACATCATTCCATCCGCTCTGAGCAGTAAGCGTTCTAAATAAGATGGCATATTCAGCAGCTGTACAGTTACCTTGTGACATATGTAAAATCTGTGTTGATATATCCTTGCCCCCAGCGGGATATTCAAACACTTCTCGCTGTTGTTGGATGAAATAATCAAAAGATCTTCTAAAACGCACATCCGTTTCACAAACTGCCGCAGCCCAGTCGATCGCCTTGCCAGATAATAACGTCATCATGAAAGCGCATTTCTTTTCATCTGACACAAACTTGTCTTCCTGGTTATCAAAGTAAATCTTGACTTGACGAACAAAGCCTCTACATTGCTCTGCATATCCATCAAATTTATCAGGTAATGCAAAGCTTACCGTCTTCGGCGTGGTCGATGGAAGAGACTGGATGTAGTGAGTCAGGTGCTCATTGACAGACTGGAGTTTAGCCAGTTGATCCTGGTATCCCTTTAATACCTCACTTTGATAGGCGAAGGCTGCTTGCAAGTTTGAAACTTCCGCTGGATTCAGTTGAGGCGAAGAATTCTGTAACAGCGAGGCTGAGGCGGCGTTAGAATCCATTTGCAGAAATGTATCAATAGAAGATTTGAGTGACAGAAACGTTAGGCCAGGCAGAGAGTCAATACCATAACAGCAGTCCAATCTTTCAACATACACAAGGGAGATCCAAAAGGCAGAGACGAGTAAGCAGGCAAAAGGTCCAAACACAATCATCAGTCCAAATCAGGCTATCAATCCAAAGGGGTAATTCAGTAAACGTAGAGCAGATAATCAGGCAGAATCATACACAGAATAGGCAGGCAGAAAACAATGGAAACGCTTGGTAAGGCAGGTAAACTGGCAATACTTCGCAATGAGCAAACACACAGTTCCTTGCTAAATACTGATCAAACAGGAAATGAACGTAGAAGCAGAGGGAGCGGTACACAGTCAGTACTCAGGCGAGGGCTCCCTCTGCTGGTGTGGTGTTACAGGGTCCCTATCTTGTGACCATGATAAATCGATGTTTTGAGACTAGTACTGTGCCTGATGTGTTAAAACATGCTATAGTCTATCCCTTGCTTAAGAGGCCGAACCTAGATCCTGCTGTTTTAGCCAATTATAGACCCATTTCAAATCTGTCTTTTATTACAAAGATCTTAGAAAAAGTAGTCCTGCAACAGCTACCAATTTTTTTAGATGAAAATAAGATCTTTGAGGTCTTTCAATCAGGTTTTAGAAAACACCACTCGACTGAGACTGCACTTCTGAAAGTTTTAAATGATATTCTATTAACTGGTGATGCTGGGGATCATGCTGTACTTGTGCTCCTAGACTTGAGCGCTGCTTTTGACACTGTGGACCACGCTATCCTGCTTGCTCGCTTGGAGCACTGTGTAGGCATGAAAGGAAGTGCTCTTGAATGTTTTAAATCATATTTCTCCAATCGAAGTTTTAGAGTTAACATTGGTGAACACTCATCTGAGGTACACTCTAAAAAAAAGGTTCTTCAGCGGTTCTTTGGAGTGGTTAAGGTGCTATATAGCACCACTACCGTATAAAGAACCTGTTAAGCCCCTGATACTAAGACAATGCAGCTGCATAATTTATTCATGCCGCAATGCATGCTGGGAGCCATGGATGAGTTATGATTGGTGCACCATTGTTGAGAAAAAGTGATATATGGCACCTCTTATGGTTCTACATGGCACCATTTGACAAAGTGCTATATGGCACCTGTAAAAATAAGTGCTAAATAGCACTAAAAGTGGTTCCCCTATGATTACAAACCAAAGAACCGCTTTTAGTGCTATATAGCACCATTATTTTTAGAGTGTAGCTTCTATGTCATGTGGTGTTCCCCAGGGATCCGTTTTGGCTCCTATTCTTTTTTCATTGTACATGCTCCCATTGGGTTCTATTTTTAGGAAGCATGGTCTGTCTTTCCATTGCTATGCAGAAGACACTCAAATCTATCTGCCCTTCAAACAGAGTTCAAATGGTCTGGAAGCACTTATGTCTTGCCTGTCTGATGTGAAAACCTGGTTGTCTTTAAATGTTCTTAATTTCATTGAGAGTAAAATATTTAATTATATTAAATAATTGTGTTTGGTCCGTCGGATTCTTGTAGTACACCAAAAGTAAATCTTGGTGATTTAACCTCTTCCGTGAAGCCTTGGGTAAAAAATCTGGCTGTTATTTTTGATGATGGTTTCAAATTTGACAAACAGATAAATACGGTGGTCAAGTCCTACTTTTTTCAGCTTCGACTTCTAGCGAAAGTAAAACCTATTTTGTCTAGTAAAAATTTTGAAAAAGTAATTCATGATTTTATCACATCTAGATTAGACTACTGCAACTCGCTGTATTTTGGGATTGGTCAGTCAGCCCTATCCCGCTTGCAGATAGTTTAAAATGCAGCTGCAACGCTTTTAACGAGTACCAGAAAACAGGATAATAAAACATATTACACCAGTTTTATGTTCTCTGCACTGGTTGCCTGTGCACTAATGAGTTAATTTTAAAATTCTTCTCTTAGTGTTTAAATCATTAAACAGTTTGGCCCCTGCTTATTTATCAGATTTATTGACTGAACATCGGCCCCTCCTGTCTCTCCGGTCGTCCAACCAGAGATTACTATGCATCCCAAAGTCGAAGCTTAAATGCAGGGGTGGCCACGCTTTCTCAGTTGCTGCCTCTAGATTGTGGAATGCTCTGCCCCTCAGTATTAGATCTGCACCTTCAGGATTAATGAAGCGAGTGACGTTTACCAAAGCTAGTAATGTCGTAGAATTACTAGCCCCCATTCATAGAAAAATTAATGTTGAATAGTGTAGATATAAAAATACGGATGACAAGAGCTAAAGACGAGTTCTGTCTAATGCGAGATGATGCTGTTGGGTATAAACTCATTATTGTATCAGCATCTCTTTTTGTGAAAAAAGTTTCTGTTTCACCTGGTGTTCGTTTGGGACATGCACAGGCTCTTCTATCAACCACTGCTAAATATCCCATAGACCGTGTGTGTCTGAAGAATTTCTCTATCCTGGCAGGATCTCGCATGTCTAATCAAGAAAATATTTTTCTTGGAACACTACTGAAATCTATAATTTTAGCAATGACAGAAAATTCGGCTTTTACAGGGGCGTATGATAAAAACCCCTTTACATTTTAACCTGGAATTTCTGGCTTTATATCGAGACGGAATCCAAATTCCGTCCAAACCCTTTTAGTCGGAATATGAGAATGGATCTGCTGTGAGGGACTTTTATCAACTCGTATTATCTACCGGAAGACATCGTAAAAATCAGGCTCTGGCAATAGATCGACAGGATTTTCTCAATGGATACGCACTCTAGCCTTTAATTTATCAGCTAATGAAGACTGCTCGAATCATGTCTCACTAATTAGATCGGGAAACATTAGACTAGAAGCCCGATTCAGACAGCCTCTCAGAAAATCCATAACCATTATTGTATACGCGATTTATGATTAAATTGTTGAAATACCCAATCAAAGAGAGGTGCTAGTCGATTATTACTGAGACAGGACGAAATGAATATGGTCCAACTAACAGCCGTTATGGATAAAATTGCACACAACACATATTTTTTAGGAGTACTTCCGTGCAATTATCTCCCAAAAACACCATTAAAGAATTCACCGGCTATGTTTATTTTTAATACTGATCCGTCCACAAAACCGGGCCAAGACTGGGCGGCCATCTTCATAAACAACAACGGAGTTAGTTTTTTTTTTTATATATAGCTTTGGCGGATATCCAAAAGATCCACATTTCCCAACGACCATCCAAGACTTTTAAAAAATATATATATATCCGTGTGCAATACTCTAACAAACTAACAAACTGTTCCTGTGTTGTTGTGTTTTGCTCCCCATGTGCTCCCCGTGACCCAGTTTCGCCTTGTGTTGATTGTGTTTATTTGATTCAGCTGTGTCTCTGTAATTATACTTGTTATGTTCCATTTACTTAAGCCCAGTGTTTCCTGTGTCTAGTGTTCGGTGTCTTACATCATTCTATGTCTCCTGCGTTCCTGATGTTCCAGTCTTTTGGTTTATTAAAGTCTGTTTGTTTAAGTTTATTCCCACGTCTCCTCGTCTCCTCGCTCCCCGCTCCACAGGAGTGTGACAGAACACCGAACCAAATACAAAGATGATAGAGGCTGAGGATCGGCTGTGGTGTCTCCGGCAGGGTGGAGAGGTATTCGCTTTGGAGAGGTATGTGGAGGATTTCCTTGAGCTGTCTGACCGGGTGAGCTGGCACGACGCTGCACTCGGTTCTTGTTTTCAGTCGGGGCTGGATGAAGATACGATCCACTGTGATCTCCCCACATGTGATTTTCCCTTGATCGACCTGATTAATCTTGTTCTCCATTTAAATGGGTCCGATTTCAAAGTAGAGGAAATAAAGGAGAATTTAAAGTCTCCTCATCCAGCCCCCTCTGGAACACACCGTGTCTCACCAGCTCACCCCACGCCAGGAACCTCCACATACCTAACCAAGGGTTGCGACCACCTGTCACCTCCGAGATACCCCCGAGCCCATAGACGGAGGTCTAACCGGGCAGACCCCACGTTCCAGCCACTGAGTCCACTAATTTCATCAAGTTCAGTCCTGTTCCCAAGTTAAGCCCAGAGAGGGCTCCTGCTCCTACGCCCCGCCCAGAGAAGGCTCCTGTTCCTACGTCCAGCCCAGAGATGGCTGTGGTTCCCATGTCCAGCCCCGAGAAGGCTCCTGTTCCCAAGTTAAGCCCAGAGAGGGCTCCTGTTCCTATGTCCTGCCCAGAAAGGGCTCCTGTTCCCCAGTCCAGCCCAGAGAGGGCTCCTGTTCCCACTTCCAGCCCAGAGAGGGCCCCTGTTCCCACATGCAGTCTAGTGTGGGCTTCTGTTCCCGAGTTCAGCCCAGAGAGGGCTTCTGTCCCCAAGAAAAATGTTTTGGGGGGCTATATGTCTCCGACCAGAGTGGCCGAGGCCTCTGCCTGCTCCGCTATGGCCCCCAAAGCTGCCTGCTCTGCCATGGCTCTCCAGTCTGCCTGCTCCACCATGGCTCCCCGAGCTGCCCGCTCCGCCATGGCCCCTTGAACTGCCCGCTCCGCCATGGCCCCTTGAACTGCACGCTCCGCCATGGCCCCCTGAACTGTCTGCTCTGCCATGGCCCCCTGAACTGTCTACTCCGCTATGGCACCCTGAACTGCCTGATCCACCATGGGTCCCAGATATGGTACCACTCTGGAGGCCTTCCGTCCCATGTAAACCTGTCCCTAGAGAACTCCAGAGTGCCCACCCCACCTGTTAGAAGTTATGTGGCCCGTGGACACACCTTCTGGGAGGGGGAGGTAATGTCAGCCCTGTGTTCATGTGTTGTTGTGTTTTGCTCCTCATGACCCAGTTTTTATTGTATTGATTGTGTTAATTTGATTCAGCTGTGTCTCTGTAATTATCCTCGTTAGGTTCCTTTTACTTAAGCCCAGTGTTTCCTGTGTCTAGTGTTCGGTGTCTTACGTCATTCCTTTGTGGTACGTTGTTTAAGATTTCATTGACAATTTGATCCTATTCATCATCGTTATTAGGCGGTGGAGCAGGTGCACTAGCAGGTGTACTAGCAGATGCGTCGGTATGAACGGTATCCTGTTTTGGGAGTGTAAGAGTTAAAGTACTACTCTCCAAATCACCTTGTTTTACTATAGTTAAAAACCATTGCAAGATGTTGGAATAAAGTTTAGCCTTCCCGTGTGAATCCAAATCAGTCCTCTGTAATATATTTCTTATAGCACTATCCAAATCGTTCTCCACAACTTGTTGGATTGTCTCACGAACATTCCCGGTTCTTAATTTATTCCGCTGATTCTGGGGAATTACTTAAAGCTTTTCAGCATATTCCATTCCTAATGCTGTCTGGATGATATTAAACTAGTAATAAATGGTATCACTACACTTTACAAGGGTACCAGAAAAACTCCTTGTTGATTAATCATTAATTTTTTTCTCTTGATGTTGATCTATTTACTCGCTGTGTATTTGATCTCATTTGATCTCTTTTTTTAACCTTCGGAACTGAGTACTGTTTAGAGGTATTGTACCACCATGGAGTACGTTAAGAGCTATCTCGCACAACGATAGAATTAGCCGATCTGATGCTGATTGTAAAATAACGTGTCGTTGCTTCGGTGAAGCCTTATATAACAACTTTAAAAGAGGGAGGTTTTTACAGTCTAAGGGCCCTATTTTAACTATCTAAGTGCATGGTCTAAAACGCATGGTGCAGTTGCACTTAGGGCGTGTCCAAATCCACTTTTGCTAGTTTAACAACGGGAAAAACGGTTGGTGTGGTGAAAATATACATTTTCATCCATTTAAGATTTTGGAATACCTTCAATAATTTGATATCATACAATGACAACAGTTCATCATACAAAGTGCCAACAACTGTATAAAAACACAATATTATTGATCATCTTGTCTGCATTGCACAATAAAATTTTCACACACACAATTTTCCTGCTACTGGACGGCCCAGATATCACACACGAAAATGGAAATTGAAAACGGAAGTCAAAATCTTCTTCAATATACACATTATTGGAAGTATTGCTAGTAGCCATAAGGCAATGTGGTGTAGTCAGGTAGGAGCACACGCTTGTCATAGACCACTTTGAATCTTTTCAAGACTGATTTATTATGCAGCGTGAACTTCTTTTTAGTCCGCACAATGGTTTCGGTGTGAGAGAGCAGGTGCCTAGTTACATAACCCTGTACGAAGCAGACCATACTTTCTAAGGTAATGACTTTTGCATTCGTAGAATGAAAGGTGATACCTTTAGCTTTAAGAGTGACTTTATTTTTTGCCATTCTAAAGCTGTAAGATTTTGGACCGGTTGAAGAGAATTCAGTGATGTAAATATCTTGGTCAAGTTCGTCCGTCAGCTCACCGAGATATACACCTGTTTCAGGCACCAAATCACCATTTTTCGATAAAAAGACAATACTGTTTGTTTCTGCGTAAAAAGGCGGGACCTAATTGATCCATAAGATTGTATAATTCCAAACGAGCATATGCTGTAGAGAATGCCCCAATAAACACGTTAACATCATGTGCGGGGGCGGGGTCCTCGTCTACATAACACCACTGCACTAACGCTACTGAGTCGGACACAAACGAGAATTGTTTAATGATGTGACCATTTCCAAAGATGTGGCGGGTGAAATCTTCAGGATCTGTTAAAAGTTCTGTTGTAGGTAAATTTAATCTAAGAGCGAACATCCCCCAAAGGGAGTTCAATAAATATTTATTTATAGATCTACGTGCTGGATTGAGTGTGATTTTGTCAATGTCAAGGTGAACTCCCTACTTCTCAGAATACCCTTTGACGTAAGGCTGCTTGTCTGCGTCTGTCACTGCGTGTGATGGAAAACCTGAAGCCTCTTGCTTGAATTTGAGAAACGTCTTAAAATACTCATTGAATAATGTGTCTGATGTCTGCGGAAAATGCCATACTTCCTCAATTCTAACAAATGAATATCCTTTATCAATAGCATGTAAGAGTTCAACAGACACCCAAGTACCTGAAATGGCTCTTTCTTCATCACTATGCTGACACTGATTGTTCTGAAGTTGTTTCTCAGCACAGGTGCGACACATAGCAAACAACAATTTTGATGAAGAAGACCTGAAAGGTAGAGTTGGATGAAGTTGTTTACGTGGTGGGAGTACAGTGCATTTAATAAGTCCAAATTCGACCAGTTCAACATCTTTTTTAATTATTTCAGGATGACCGATTGGGTAATTTTTAAGCGACTGTATGTAAGGATAAAGAGATGTGAAGTCCAGAAAAGAAATACGTTCACCCTCGCTGACCTTGTGGTACAATTTGAATGCATTTGTGCGACCCCGCAAAGAGGCTATCCCGGGGGTTAAGCTACGCAGGTGCTGTGTAATTAGCCATAAACGCCCTTACATCAGGATCATTTTGTTTTGCTTTCTCCCACCGGCATTCCCAAATCGCATGTACTTTAAGATTGTAAGTATCACGCAAAACTTCCATCTTATTATCAGACTGCCTTCTGAGTACACTGAAAGGTATTTTTCATAGTGGGTGTAAATTGTTAGGATTAAAACGACAACAATGTCCGTGGCAGAAGCACCCCAAAAATTCCAAGGCTATTCTATCACCGTTATTAAGTTCATAATATTTGTCCACATGATACAGTCCAAATTTGACTTCGCCGTGATTTAATGCATGATGAACATCAACGTTTCTGCTTGCTGTGTATTCCTAGATGGAAGGGTTTGAGTTAGATTTGTACTGGTTGATGTAAGCGTTTTGTGTGTTAGGGCTATTGTGTCTTTGGTTAAAAAAAGTGTTTTGAACACTTTCATAGCACTCCCAAATGGGTCCACTTTTGTACACTCGATAAACTCTTTTCTGTACTTCATGCAAGCCTCTCGTAATAAAACGACATAATTCTTGCAATAATTCCTAGTTGTTTTTTGAAGTCAGACACCTGACCTGCTACGCTCTCGTACCACGAGTCGAATTTTGCACGGTCAGAGTTAAGGCTAGTTCACGCTACACGACTTTAAACGTCGGCAGATCGCTGTGCTGTTCAGACTACATGACTTGATTGACTCTATGTAAATGATCTGCAACCGGGGGTCACACACTACACGAGCTGACAACAACTCTGTCACCCAACCACTCTACAAACCACGTTAAAATAAACCCACACAAAATGAAAGTAAAGCGGCAGCCCCTTGCGGAAGACTGCCACACAAAAAACACAAAATAAAGTCCAGGCCTGGTCCTTTCTCGTCCAACACTGTCGTCACTCCTTTTATCCTTCCAGAGCTCCTCCGTGGGACTTGAGTGGCGCAGGTGTCGCGCATTGGCATTTACTCCACCGGCCTCGCTCCGTTCCAATGGCTCTCGGCCCCGCCCATTTCGTCACATCGAGCAATAATAAAGAATCGAAACCTGAAGAATTGTGTGCGATAAATGTAAAACCAGCATATTTTGTCTGAGTCTGAAATGTTTGACCATCCGGTCCACACAGTCAACACCTTTGGCTGTAAATTCTTCACCAGATTGTGTTATGGCACATACATAATTTGGTATGTGTTTCCCATTTTCGTACATTGTTTCAAAATCAAAATAAATGTATCTCTCACTAGGTTCATCCGGTCTGAGAGGTTAAATATAACAACTGTGATAACCTTCATCTATCAGACCATGGCCGCTGTCACGGGCAGGGTGTTCCAGAAACCAGGCAGGACGATGAAGATGACGAATAAAAGGATATTTAATGATATGACAACAGGAGATCCAGACAGGGTAGACATCAACACACAGGGTAACATTCACAATAACCGACCACAGGGGTGTGACAGATCGCCCCCCTCCCGAAAGGTGCATCCTTGCGCCGTGGAGACAGAGGGAGGGACGGAGGGGGACTTTGGAGGAGGACAAAGGAGTGGATGTAGGATGGAGACAGGGGAAGGCAAAGGGCTGGCAGGCAGATATAATAGGTGGAGGCTCCGGCAGAGGATGGATAACCGGGAGGAGGCCGGCAGACAGAGACCAGGGTGGCGACGAAGGAGGGAGGAGCCAGGGAGGAGACAGGAGGGACCCGGAGCAGGAGGAGCTCAGCAGGACCCAGGCCACAGCCATAACAGCGGGCCACGGTGGAGCCGACGGTGGGAGAAGCAGGCACTGGAGAGAGCTCTTGGGCTGGAGCCCTTCCTGGGCGGAACTGGGGATCAGGAGCCCTTCCTGGGCTAAACGAGGAATCAGGAGCCCTTCCTGGGCTTAACGAGGAATCCGGAGCCCTTCCTGGGCTTAATTGGGGATCAGGAGCCCTTTCTGGGCTTAACGAGGAATCAGGAGCCCTTCCTGGGCTTAACAAGGAATCAGGAGCCCTTCCTGGGCTAAACTGGGGATCGGGAGACATTCCTAGGCTCGACAGGGGATCGGGACCCATTCCTAGGCTCGACAGGGGATAGGGAGCCATTCCTAGGCTCGACAGTGGATCGAGAGCAATTCCGAGGCTCGACAGGTGACCGGGAGCCATTCCTAGGCTCGACAGGGGATCGAGAGCCCCTCCCGGGCTAAACGAGGAATCGGGAGCCCTTCCCGGGCTGAATTGAGGATTCCGAGGTCTCTCCTCCTCCTTTTGATCCTGAATTCCCTTCCTATTCTGGCCCTTATGTCCCGTCATAGTCAGCTCACCCTCAGCCATGATGCAGGGGGCGGAGCTCCTCTCCGCGCTCACACCGTCCACAGCTTGCTCCCTCGTGGTGGGCACTGTCACCGGCTCTCGCACCTGGTCTGACGGGTTGGGCTCAACATCCAAGGCGATCCTCCGCTCCGTCGTTTGGCTTCGATCTGGCTCGCGGATCGCAGCGGGAAATGGCTCTCCGTCATCGGTGGGCTCAGGCTGATGCTCCGTACTGCGGGGAGATGGTGGGCTGGGCTCTGGGTCCGAAGTGGATCCGGCGAGATCATCCACGGGGCCGATGGTGAGTGGCGATCCATTTCTCGCCAGAGTCCACTCCACGAAGGCGGCAAATTCCTCCCGAGGACCATCTTCGGACGACTGCGCACTGCACTTGGTGTTCAGACTTGCCTCATAGAAAGCGCAGAGTGCGTCGTCCGGATAGCTGGTGACGTTAGCGGCCATCAGGAACCGTCTGGCATGGTCCTCGAGAGTCCTGCCCTCCTGCTCCGGCAGGAGAAGGAGGAATTCGGGGCGCGTGAAGGGATCCATGGGGTAAACACAACGGAAAGAAAAACACTGAGGAAAAACCGGAAAACAAACGGAGGGGAGAACACGGAAGTTAAACTGTTTTTGGGTCGGTTATTCTGTCACGGGCAGGGTGTTCCAGAGACCAGGCAGGACGACGAAGATGACGAATAAAAGGATATTTAATGATATGACAACAGAAGATCCAGACAGGGTAGACATCAACACACAGGGTAACATTCACAATAACCGACCACAGGGGTGTGACAGCCGCAATGTATGCAGCTCGATGGTGCACATTTGTCTTATACTAGTTTATCTCCTGACCATTTTGCTCTGTACTGTCTACAGCACTTGTCGCAATATTTTTCGAGATCACACTGAGATCTCGCCCCTTCACTTTGTGGTTGTTTATGCATTTCATAACAGAAGTCAGATCTACAATATCTCAAACAATCAGCGCATTGCTCCAATTTCTCACAATGTGTATAACACAACGGATTATTGGACACGTTGCACGTTAATTTGCAATAATGTGAACTACGATCGTTAAACCCGCGATAGCAGAACTCAAAAAAACATACCCGTACCCTAAGAACCCCTTCAAATTCTTTACCGTGTAGTAATGATAATCGTGGAGATATACAGGTGCATCTCAATAAATTAGAATGTCGTGGAAAAGTTAATTTATTTCAGTAATTCAACTCAAATTGTGAAACTCGTGTATTAAATAAATTCAATGCACACAGACTGAAGTAGTTTAAGTCTTTGGTTCTTTTAATTGTGATGATTTTGGCCTAATTTATTGAGATGCACCTGTAAATGCACAGTCTTCGGCTGTGTTTCATCTGTATTTTTATACACTTCCAATTTACTTGAGCACGATCTGTGAAAGACGACTATTTTTAGGTCTAACCGTGATTCAAATTTAGAAACATCATGAAATGCAATTTTGTCTCGCGGATCATAACGCAGATCTGTATGTATGTTGTTGGCTATTCTCACCAATTCCTGGTCGGGACATTGAGGGTTTAATGCATTTACTAATGTTAACAAATGAGACCTTTATTATAAAGTGTTACCAAAACCTTTAATGATTTATGAATTTTTTTTTTACGATTTTATTGATCTATAAGCATTTGTGAAATATTTTTGTTTCAGCTTTTTTCAGCTCCCAGATGAAGACTAAGCTGTAATTTCCAGCATTACAGCTTAGTCTTCATCTGTGAGCTGAACTGTTTTACTGTTACATCCATGAGATTATGTAAATTCAGATGAATGTCGTGTCACAGGATGTCATAGGTCAGTATCAAATGAGTGTCAAATTATTATTTGCAGCACAAAAATGTATGTCCACGTGTATGTACCTTTAGATCTTTTTATGTTCTAATTAACATAATTATTAACCTAATTATATAAAATTGTTGTCAGTGCCCTACAAATTAACTGGTTCTAAGACTTTTTTGTCCCTAAAACTGACATAAAATAATAAGGCCTAAGAGATTTCTTAAGCTGTAATGCAGGCAAAATCACACAGATATAAATTAATAGACCATTAAACCATAAAGAGTTTAAATAGACTCTCTCTCTCTCTCTCTCTCACCCACCCCCACATTCAACACACACACTCACCCACCCCCACCCGCACACACACTTATGTCCACACGTACACGGGGGTTTTTATAAAAGTTTTTCCTTCTTCCGTTTTAAAAAAAATCTCCATCCACATGAAAACGCAAATGCATGCTTTGAAGCACTGTCAAGAGCATGCCAAACCAACAGGTGTTGTTGCAGCCATGTTGGCCAATCAGAAGCCTGAAAAAGTTTCCAGTAGGCGGAGATAACAGCGCAAGCTCCGACGTCACAAGCCAAAAACTCCGGTGTCGCTGTCTACACGATAGCACTACAACTGGAGTTTTTGAAAATCTTCACCCTGGAAGGCGTTTTCAAAAATGTTCAGTTTCAGTGACCTGATGCTGCGTTTGCGTGTGGACGAACGGCCAAACCGCGTAAAAAATAGCTGCGGTTTTAAAAATAGCCGCGTTCGTGTGGACAGGGCCTTAGAGGTAGAGTGGGATCAGATGTCTGATAGTTTTTTAATTTTCTGTTATCCATAGAGCTTTGTAAATTAATAAAAACCAAGCATTTTTTCCTCAAAATGACTTGTTCTCTGTAAGTAAAAAGTTTAGAAGAGTTTGGATAATGCACTTTAAACATATAAGACAATTACTGTTTCCTTTAATAAATTGCCACGGCAACACTGTTCAAGATATCCAAAATCCATTCGCAATTTAAGTTCCTCAATGTTTTGCAATCTTGTTGAAAAAGTTTTGTGTGAATTTTATGATTTTCATAGGACTAGTATGCATTAATTCATAGCCATATTTTTCAAAAAATCCACATTCAAATCAAAATAGCCTACTTCCTGTTGGTCATAGCTAATGACTGTAAATTAGAAAGTTGTCCGGCTTGATGAGAACAATACATGTACCAAGTTTGGTGACTGTAGCTAAAATTAACCTCCCAAGTTTTGTCAAAAGGTGGTGCTCTTTCACGCCATTTTATGAGCTTTTGCCAGTGTCTATCTATCATTAATACTGATATGTGTGTTGAGTTTCATGAAATTCTAAGCATGTTATCTACCTCAAAATCACCAGAAAAGAATATTCAAGTTTGACACATTGCCATGGCAACAGTATTTTATATATCAATAATCCCTTCACAGTTTTACATCGGCCCTGTTTTGACATTATTCTGATGAAGTTTGAAGCAAATCGAGTAAAACTAAGATGCTGAATTCAAAGAATTTTGAAAATGACACACTTCCTGTTGCCAGGTGGTGGTGCTATAACTTCGACTCCTAATAGTCACATCTATGCGATCGGCATCATACAATGAACAAACCACTGAAGTTTGATCAAAACGAGATAATACATGTGGATATTATTAGACACTTCCTGTTTCTCATTTCTCATCATAACTTCATCGCCTCACCACAGGCAAACCATTCGAGATATCAAAAATCCCTTCACAATTTAGCATCCCCAATGTTTTGAGATCATTTTCACAGAGTTTGGTGGCAATCGGTTTGAAATCCTCAGAGGAGTATATCAAATTCCAGAGCATGTGCTTTTACCAAGCCCTAAATAGCCAACTTCCTGTTGGGCGGAGCCTATGACATGCAGTGCAAATGTTCGGCTCAATGAGATCTATATGTGTACCGAGTTTCATATGAATACGTGCAAGTATGTGTGAGATACACATCAAGTTTTCTGACTGTGTTCCAGGGGGTGCCGTAGAGCCCCTGTGCCACGCCCGGGTCCCAGCCTCTGCGGCATCCTAATGGCAGCAGATTTAAACCTGTGTGCCAATTTTCAAGAGTTTTTGAGCATGTTAAGGCCCCCAAAACCCCCCGGAAATTTAAAAAAAAAATCCTTAGGGGATCAATAGCCGCGTTTCCACTGTCGGGCCAAAAGTAGGCGTCACTTCCGGGGCTTGATCGTGCCTCGTCGGTGCTTTCTCGGGGCCAACGGCCTGGGTTTTTTAGTCCAACAAAAACCTTGGGCCAAAGCAGGCTAGCTGGGGCTAGAGGAGTGGTTATGAACAAAGGCGGAGTTTCTCCGTGTCTAGAGAGCGTCAGCGCCGCGGATCATTTCAGAAAGTTAACAGCTAACACCAGCATTAAAGACTTTTAAAAAAAAATTTGCTCAAAACTCACTTTCAGACAGCAGCAAGTGTTTGAAATAACTTCTGTTTGAGATCCGATGTGAATTATGATCACCATCCAAGGTATAAATATTTACAAGCGACGCAAAAGACTATGCACACTAGCCATTAGTAAATATGGTAAATAACCTACGACCACTTGAAGAAATCAGATGTCAGCTTCTCATTCAGACTATCACAATCGTGTATTTATTTAGTAACGTATTTGATCTGTCTCGTCTCCAGACTTTAGCTCTGCGTATGTCATAAAAAATATCATAATTGTTTTTGTTCAGGAGCTCCCTCTCAAGTCGTATTTTTTGATGGAAAGAATATAGAAATTATCATTCTTTCTAAATGTGATGTATACTGTGACTACAAATAAACAGAAACAGACTCGACTATGTGTCCTCTTTCTTTTGTGAAATAACTGTTCATACCGCTTTATTTCTGTGTGACTAATTTTGAATCCTGATAAATTAATTCATTATTATCAATGTATCACTTATTATTGTAAAACATCAATGCTTTTGGATTTAAATCTTTAACAAAACATGCAAACAAATGGCCACTTTCATCATGTTCGCTTTGTGATCGCGCTAGTTCCAGTGACTTATTTCTTATTAGTTTTCTGATAACTTCTCTTTGTTGGTGAAATGATGGGGATGCGTGACGTTGTTCCAGAGAGGCGTGTAAAGGGCAGGTTTTAGTGAAGCGCAGTGGAGCTTCTGGCCCGATTTTGGGCTCGGTGCTAAAGGTCCGAGGCTATTAACCCCACCCGGCCCGTTTAAAGCACTGGCCCGACAGTGGAAAAGCGGCTAATAGGGCCCTGCGTCTTAGTGGCTTTGGCCCTAAAAATAATAATCCTTAGGGAATCAATAGGGCCCTGCGACTTAGTGGCTTGGGCCCTAAATATAGGCTGTGAAAGAAAAACAAAAACACCAGCATTAATCAATGTTGCTCTTGGACATCAAATATGATTGATATCATATTGTATTGCTTATGTGTTTTGTATGATGTTTACAAATTTTATGCTGCACCAATAATCGCCCTTTGGGCTTAATAAACTTAAACCCAAAGGGTGATTATTATTATAATAAACTTTGAACCTTGAACCTTGAACCTTGATGTGCATAAAAGGGCATCTTGCATTGTTTATCAGTTTGTGAATTTTCCTCTTCAATATTATGTTGACAGAACAACACATGTCAGGTAAAGCCGACAAGACTAATTATTTCATTGAAACAACTCTTAATTTAAGTTTCAGTTAGTACATGCATTTGTTAAGTAATATGCACAAGAGAGGATTCAGCAAAATTGACAACAGTGAAAGTTGCTTACTGGTTGTTTAGGGAATATATTCTGGTATGTAACAGAGAGTCTCATCTTCACAGGGTGGGTGTCTGATGCTGAAAACTGCAGTTATGCAGCTTATTCTTCAGCTTACAAGGAAATTTTTGAACATCTTGGCTTCGACAAGACTAACATTCTAACGACGGACATGCGGCCTGTATACTGGAGCCCTACTACCGATGTTTATGTGGATCTATATGTGACCTCCATCATAGATGTGGTATGAGTCCAGCATGACTGATCTTTTCATACAGATTATAATGTCAAACAGTTGTTGTATCATAATTTTACAATTTATCTACAGAATGAAAAAGCCCAGAGCCTCACAACACAGGTCAAAATTATAACTGTAAGTGATTTATTAATCTATTTTGCTCTTATTTCACAAAGTGTTACTTAGTTTACAAAACTTTGTTGGATATAACCATCAGATTTGTTTGAATATCAGTGATTTCACTCTTGTAGATCCATCACAAGTAGTCCAATAGTTGCTTGACAAATGGATGTTTGACCTTAATATCTCAGATCAGGATGTTCCTCAGTTTCTCACTTGGCATTAACATGCAACCTGTATCCGGATGTTGTCCACATATATATTGAAAAGACAAGTGTAAACGTGCTTCTGATCGGAATGTTATCCGTTAATGTTATTATGTCCTGGTCCAGAGGTAGTTGATGACGAATTGCGATCAGATCTCAGTGAAATGTAAATGCAGTCCAGCCATCGTGTCTGCATTCGTAGGTCAACGTCACGCAAAACCCTGCCAGAAGAGAGATATTGAACACCAGGCTGTGGAGTGCTAGTGAGACTCGTACATTTATATATTTGATTTGTAAAATGTCCTACGACTGAAAATGGTTTTTACAAGAAAACCTACCACTTCAGGTCGACTTTGCACCGGGGCCATTCTCTGCAGACTTATTTAAATATTGTGCGGGAAAGACAGATCCGATCGGTTATCCAGTTAGAGAAGTCAGTTGATGTTGCCAAGTGTAAACGTGCCGTGTGCTGTTTGATTTGCTTGATCGGATCACGGTGATCACATGTTAATACCAAGTGTAAATGCAGCCTAACTCATCCATGGCTCACCATTGCATCATGTATTCTGTATATGGTGCACACTATGGGTCAGCTGCATGTTACAAATGCTGGCAGTGTGAAAGCAGTAACATGGGCGTGCTGCTTATGCATCCAGTGTGAAACAGGCATGTCTAAGAAGCATGAATGTACAAAATATAATGTACTCTATAGAGCAGTGTTCCTCAATCCAGTCCACTGGATCCACCTCAGAGAATGTATTATGTCTTCCTATTTAAAACACGAACAAGCTGATGAGCTGAATCAGGTGTTTTAATTAGTGAGACATCTTAAACATTTTGGGTGGTGGGTCCCCAGGGTCTAAGTTGAGAAACACTGCTCTAAAAAATTGTTTTTGTTTTCAGGAGCTAAGGTCATCCTGAGCTGAGATACTGAGGTTTCCATAAACACGTATATACCCAGCAAACACTAAATGTTCCCCTAAAGTTAGTATTTGTCATAACATTCTAGAAATGTGCTTTTTTATTTATTTATTTATTTATGTATGTATGCATGTATGTATTTATTTGTATTTTTTGCAACCATAAAATAATGTCCCAAGAGTGATGCACGGAAGTTATATTTAAATAAAGTAAAGATACAATAACGTTTACAGAATGTTGCAGGGTAGTCAATTTTAATAATAACCTAAAAATAACTTATGCAAAATGTTCCCTAATGATTTTAAATTATTATTTAGCAACAATATTAGCAACAATATTCTTACAATATTGCAGATATTTTAAATAACCTTTAAATAACTTAACCGTAACAGAACGTACTCTAATGTGTGTGTGTGTGTGTGTGTATATATATATATATATATATATATATAGTATATGTGTGTGTGTGTGTTATATTATATAGGATACTTCTAACCATGTAAACTACCCTTCCCAATTAAAACATTTAATATGTTTTTGTGTAATGAACTATACAAAGCTCTGGAATTAATACAGCTTTTAATAAAATATAGAAATTAGATAAATCAAAATATGTTGTAATGATCAGATAAATCCAACTTTATAGCCAAAATATTAAGCCATGAAAAGCCATGTGAAAAGTACAGAATGCATAATTTCAAAAGAGTTGGTTTCTGTCTTCATCATTCTCTTTCAGCGCACATGTGCTTCTCCAGCACGTGCTTTCCCCTTTTTTCCACAGAAAGCCACACACTCACATAATTAAAAAATTAGTGGTCATTTAATTTTACTGGCTTACTGACTAACATTCTTTTATTGATTTCTTTATCGATTAATTACTTCGAATTAGCATAAATATGAAAGTAAATATGATTTCAGAGAGATTTGATACAACTAATTGAAGAGAACATGATATTAATCGAGAAGGTTTTCTTTACGGACCAAAAGAGAGAAGCATGTTCCATTAAAACTAATAGTGCTGCTGAAGGAATGTAAAATATGGGTACCCCATCTAGTAAATCTTACATAATAATGCTTCAGCATCCTGTACCTCCTGTAGTTTGTCTCCGTGCCTCTAGAGGCCCCCTGTGTTCCCCTTAGCCTTAAATAAATCTACATTTCCTGGCATACTGCCTCGAGTGTTTCCGTGCTTTTCGACTGCATGGTACGGCACGGTACGGCTCGGTACGGTTCCCTTTTGGGGGGTTTTCCACTGGGTACAGTACCTGGTACCTGGTACTTTTTTTTAGTACCACCTCGGTTGAGGTTCCAAGTGAACCGTACCATTACCAAAACGTGACGTGTAAACTCTGCTAATCACGGATTGGCCGGAGAGAATCGTCACTACCTGCGTCACTGAACTTGCAACATGAGACACAACAGAACCGCTAGATTTAAATCAGCACAGCCAGTGAAGGATCGAACGCAACTGTTTTGAACGAGTGCCAAAAAGTTTTGTTGTCTGTTGCGGAAGTACAGACGTTCCTCTGTTGATAGCAGAGGAGCGGATCCAGCGAGAGCTTGATGGGGTGATGCTGAATGAAAACGTTTTTCAGGAGTCGTGGCAGTATAGGCGGCGCAACTAACGACATGTGAATAATCCCGCCCACTCTAAAGCGATACTAAACTGCAGTGGAAATGCAAACCGAGCCGAGTCGAGCCGTGCCGTACTGAGCCGTGCTGAGCCGAGTCGTACCATGCAGTGGAAAAGTGCCATTTTGTTTGGCTCTGACATTGCCACTTCCGTGGCTCAGTGGTAAAGCTCTCAACCACCACACTAGAGACCTGGGTTCAAGCCTGGCTTGTGACAGAAAAACAGATTCAGCCATGGACCCAGAGACACTCGGTTCCAGCGACCTGTTGGCGGTGATCGCCCAACACAAATCATCTTTCCAGCGCCATGAAGCCGTTCTCTGCCAATAGGAGGAGCTGATGGCCAAATACTCTCAACTCCTGGTCAATGTGATGAGTTCCATCCACCAGCTCTTTGAATGGCTCCCTGGTTCTTCACCTTCCTCTGCATCATCCCTGAGTGGCAACAGGCCTACTCCTTTTGCGGAGCCTCGACTACCCCCTCCCAATCCCTTCGCTGGGGATCCTAGTTCCTGCCAGGGTTTCCTCCCTCAGTGCTCCATGACCTTCGAGCTCCAGCCCTCAAGTTTTTCTACAGACCGCTCCAAGATTGCTTACATTATTACCCTTCTCCCAGACAAAGCACTCTCCTGGGCCTCTGCGGTGTGCCAATCCCAGGATGCTTGTTGTGAGTCCTATGTGGCCTTTGATGAAGAGTTCAAGCGAGTGTTTGATCATCCAGTCAGTGGTCGGGACGCTTCCAAGCGCCTGCTTACTCTCCATCAGGGCTCCTGCAGTACAGCAGATTTCGCCACTGAGTTTCGGACAATCGCGGCAGGGAGCGGATGGAATGATGAGGCACTGATGGTCTGCTTTCAGGGAGGGTTGTCTGAGCCCATTCAAGATGAGTTAGCCATCTGAGAACCAGCTGATGATCTCGAGTCCCTCATTGCAATGGCCATCCGCCTGGACAATCGCCTGAGAGAGTGGAGGGTGGCTCGCCGCAAGGCGTCTCAGTCCCAAGTTCCTGTGAGCAGGTCTGGTTCTCCAGTTCGTGTGCCTTTGTCCAGGGCTTCCCCAGTCCCTGAACAGCCCCATGATTCCCCAGAAGACATGCAGTTGGGTCGCTCCAGGTTCTCTCCTAACGAGAGGGAACGTTGCATGAGGGAGTGACGTTGCCTCTACTGTGGGGTTTCCGGCCACTTTCGCTCCACTTGTTCCAAGCTCTCGGGAAACGGGGGTCCCCACCGAGGAGGAAAATTAGAGTTCCTCCTACTAACGCCGTCCTAGCTGTTCCAGCCACTCTGTCCTGGGAGGGTCACCAGCATCCAGTCCAGGCCATGATCGATTCCGGCGCCACAGGCAACTTCCTGGATCTATCCTTAGCTAAGGAACTTAAGATCCTTACCCAACTCCTTCCTCATCCCCAGGCAGTTATGGCATCAGACGGCAGACCTCTGGAACAGAGACCACTTAGTCCCTGCGACTTACCGTCCTTCAACACCAGCAGGAGGAGACCTTCTATCTGTTTGACTCTCCAGAGTTTCCTGTTATCCTGGGTCACCCCTGGCTGCGCAGACATAATCCCCGAATCGACTGATCCGCTGGCACCATTCTGAGCTGGGGTGCCACTTGCCAACTCACCGGACTATTTCAGAGTCCCTCAGCCCCTAGTTCCGAGTTTCAAGAGTCTATTGACCTGTCTTGAGTTCCCAGTTCCTATTATCAGTTTAAGGCAGTGTTCAGCAAGTCCCGGGCCACCTCCTTACCACCTCACCTCATGACTGTGCCAACTACTCCCTGCTTCATGCCCTCCCAGGGTTCGGATTTTCTCCTTGTCTCCCCCCGAGCGCGCAGCTATGGATACCTACATCAAGGAGTCCTTGGTAGCCGGCATCATCCGTGCCTCTACTTCCCCGGCTGGAGAGGGCTTCTTCTTTGTGGGGAAGAAAGATGGGGGTCTTAGGCCGTGTATTGATTACGGGGGCCTCAACAAGATCACAGTTCTGAATCGATATCCCCTTCCTCTCATGGCCACTGCTTTCGAGCTGCTAAAAGGGGCTTCCATTTTTACTAAACTGGATCTACGCAATGCTTACCATTTCGTGCGGATCTGGCAGGGGGACGAATGGAAGACGGCCTACAACACCCCAACAGGGCACTATGAGTGTCTAGTGATGCCGTTCGGCTCACCAGCACCCCCGCTGTATTCCAAGCACTGATTAATGACGTTCTCCAGGACATGCTTAATCTATTCGTCTTTGTGTACCTTGACGATATCCTCATTTTCTTGAGGTCATGGGAGGAGCACGAGGGGCATGTCAGCAGGGTCCTCCAGAGACTTCTTGACAATCATCTCTTTGTGAAGCCTGAGAAATGTGAGTTTCATGTCACCCAGGCTCAATTTCTTGGGTTCATCATCACTAGTGGCCATGTGTAGATGGACCCTAAGAAGACCGAGGCTGTCCTAAACTGACCCATTCCTGCCACAGTCAAGGAGGTTCAACGCTTCGTCGGCTTCGCTATCTTCTATAGGAGGTTCATTAAGAATTTCAGCTCTGTGGTGGCTCCCATGACTGCGCTGACCAAGGGAGGAGGAGTCAAGATTCACCGGGGTCCACAGGCAGTGGGGGCCTTCCAGGATCTCAAGCGCAGCTACACTTCCGCTTCCATTCTCTCAATCCCCGACCCAGAAAGACCTTTCGTGGTGGAGGTGGATGCCTCGGAGGTGGGCGTAGGGGCCATCCTGTCACAAAGGGGTGAGGATGGAAAATTGCACCCTTGCGCCTTCATGTCTCGTCGGCTGTCGGATGCCGAGCACTACTTCCACGTGGGGGATCGAGAGTTGCTTGCGGTAAAACTTGCCTTGGAAGAATGGCGCCATTGGCTTGAGGGGGCTCGGCACCCTTTCCAGGTTCTCACGGACCACAAGAACCTAGAGTATCTCCAGCAGGCTAAGCGGCTGAACCCTCGGCAGGCTCGATGGTCTTCGTTTTTTAATCGATTCCAATTTCTCCTGTCTTACAGACCTGGCACCAAGAATGTCAAGCCGGATGCCCTGTCCCGAGCCTACTCTTCCGAGACACAGAAGAAACCTCTGGCATCGATTATTCCAAGGTCAAGGATCGCTGCGCCCCTTCACTGTGAACTGGACAGGGTGGTGCGAGAAGCCCAGGAGCCGGATCCAGGAGGTGGTCCCACAGGACGCCTGTACATTCCTCGATCTGCCCGGGCCCGGGTCTTGCAGTGGGGTCATGAGTCTCCCTTGACATGCCACCCGGGAACTGCTCGCACACTTGACTTCCTCCAGCGGTGGTTTTGGTGGCCGTCCATCAAGGAGGACATAAAGGTCTATGTGGAGGCCTGCCCCGTGCTGCTTTCGGCCAAAGAGACAGCTGAGCTCCTCATGAACCATGTCTTCCGGGTATTTGGAATTCCCCTGGATATTGTCTCTGACCGAGGGCCCCAATTCTCATCCCGGTTCTGGGGGCCTTCTGCAGGCTGATTGGAGCCACAGACAGCCTTTCGTCCAGTTTCCATCCTGAGTCTAATGGCCAGACGGAACGGATTAACCAGGATCTGGAGACCACCCTGCAATGTATGGCGGCCAATAACCCCGCCTCTTGGGCTACCTACATCATGTGGGCTGAATATGCCCACAACACCCTCCAGTCCTCGGCCACTGGACTATCCCCCTTCGAATGCCAGTTCGGGTATACCCTTCCATTGTTTCCCGTGGAAGAGGCACAGTTAGGCGTTCCCTCTGCATGGCGTTTGGTTCAACGCTGCCGGCAGAGCTGGAGGAAGGCTAGGCGTATCCTTCTTCAGACCTCCCAGAGATACCAACATCAGGCTAACCGCTGCTGCCGGACGGCACCTAATTTCCGAGCTGGTCAAAGAGTCTGGTTAGCCACCAAGAACCTGCCCCTCCGGGTTGAATCGAGGAAGCTTTCCCAGAAATTCATATCCCCTTTTCGCATTGCAAGGAAAGTTAACCCTGTTTCCTTTTGTTTGTTTCTTCCCCGTTCCCATAGAGTTAACGCTACGTTTTATGTCTCATTGTTAAAACCTGTCTTGTCTTCTCCCTTGTCTTGAGTCTTTGCCCTGTGTTTCCTGATGGGTCTCGCCAAGTCATCCCAAGCTACCCCAAGTAGGGTTTCCTGAGTTTCTTTCCTTGGTTGTTTTTGTTCTCTGGTTTTGTTTTCTCCCCTCGTGGAGTTTTTATTTTCTCAAGTGTTTTTTTTTTTTTCACCATTGTTTTTTACTGTTGTTAATTCCTTGGACGATAAAAACTTTTGTTGGATTATTCTTGCAAAGATTTTTTTTTATAAATCTACATTTCCTGGGATACTGCCTCGAGTGTTTCGTTTGGCTTCAACACTACCACTTACGTGGCTCTGTGGTAAAGTTCTCAACCACCACACTAGAGACCTGTGTTCAAGCCTGGCTTGTGACAATAATGGACAGATTTAATGTTATTTAATCGGTAACACTTTAGTATAGGGACCAATTCTCACTATCAACTAGTTGCTTATTAGCATGCTTATTATTAATATACTTGTCACAGTCTTCAGCGGGCGTGCCCAGGATGGCCACCAGATGACACTGTGAGCACATGGCTTGCCCGGCCTGGTACCCTGGTTTACCTCTATCTCCATGCCCTCTTCCACTACACGGGCCTGGCCCACCATCCCTCCCCCTGATCCACCTCCGTTCCGCCTCCCTCCGGGATTTCTTTTGGTGGAGCGTCTGGAATCCGCTCCTTAGGGGAGGGGTTCTGTCACAGTCTTCAGCGGGCGTGCCCAGGATGGCCACCAGATGACACTGTGTTCTGTGAGCACATGGCTTGTGTTGTGTTTGTTTGTTGCCATGTGCTCTCTCCTGTCTATTGTCTTGCCCCGCCCATCTTGTTACCTCATTATTGTTTAAGTTGCTCCACCTGTGTCTCCCTCGCTAGCCTCCTCATTTGTTTTCCTATTTATTCTCCTGGTGTCTGTAATCCTGGGCTGATCTGTCGTTTTTTCATTGTGTGTGTTATGTCTGCATGTAGTGCAGTTCCTAGCCTGCCTGTCTGTTTTTCCCCCTCGGGGTTGTTTTAGTTTGTTTTTGTTTCATTTTATTATTAAAAGAAAGAACATTCATCCTGCACTTGAGTCCTCGCTTCATCTCTCCACACGCACCGTGACAATACTGGCTAGGCTAGGCTAACCAAAAAAAAAAAAAAACGGAAAAAAAAATCCTTTGTTCTGGGAACCAAAAATCATTAGCTGGGTATAACCTGTACAACCAAAATGTTTTATGGGTTGACACAAAGACTGCTGCTGTGGTTCAACCAAGTAATACAAAAGTTAAACAACTGGTGGTTTTGCAATACCAATACATAGAGGTAATGATAAAAAAATAAACATTACAAATGGTACAGTAAACAACCACCTACATTTTTACTGACTACTTGAGATGGATTGATCCTTTTATAATCATTCTGATATTAATAACTTTGCAGGCTTGGTTTAATGACCTGTTCTGGTGGTTCGAAGACTTTTGTGGAATTCAAACAATTCCAATAAAAAAAGGAATGCTTTGGACACCAGACATACTCATCAAAGAAAGGTAAAAAACAACTTCTGTATTTATTTTTCATTTAGAGGGTTAGTACTGAGAGGATGGAAAATGATGAGTAAAAGAAAGGGAAATAGGATGCGGAAATAACACAAGCCACATTAGCTTTGTTTACGCTGTACATCTGATCTGATCTGTTTTGTTTTGTTTTGTTTTGTTTTGTTTTGTTTTGTTTTTCAGTTTTATAGGATTAATCAGTAGGGCTGTTTGTAAAATCAGCTCTGATTCCTGGTTTTGGAATTGATAGAGTCAGATCTGAAATTGAAACTACTTTTTGACTCTTCTTTTTCTTTTTTTTCCACACAGCAAATTCCCTGCTGTACAATTAACGCTGCTGGGTGTCATGGGTCCATTCTACAGAGTGTTAAAGGCCCAGTTTCACAGCAAGGCTTAAACTAAGGCAGGATTAGGCCATGGTTCAATTTGGACATTTAAGTAATTTTTATAAATGTGCTTAGGAAAAGAAACATTACTGGTGTGCATCTTGAGACAAAGGCACTGATATATTTTAATATCAGTCATTGCAAGATTCTTTCAGTTGAAATACATTTTAGTCTAGGACTAGGCTTAAGCCTTGTCTGTGAAACCGGGGGGAAAAGTAACACTGAAGCAGTGTTGCATTTAATTAGATAATTAAGTGCTTAATTAAGTGACAATAGAGCATTAGTGATGAACAGTGATGTTAAAAGGTAGAATCACTGAAGGAAAGAGAAACAAGAAGAACAGAATAAAGAGAATCACAACAACTACAACAGACTTCAAGACACGTTTTCTTCTTCTTCTTGGGAATAACAGATGTTTAGATGTTGATTTATTGAAAGAAAAAATAAATAAATACAAAATATGCTCACGCACACAGATTTCATCTACTGAATAATTTCAACAAACACAGACATCAATCAGCATGAATGTTGGCAGTGGTGACAATGAACACATTCAGATAAACAGTTCAACTCTGAACATAAAACAAGCTAAAGTCACAACAAAACAACAGCAAAATAAAAGTAAATAATGACAATAAAAGAAAAGACAATTTAGCCATATAATTTAGTCATGCTGCAATGCATGCTGGGAGTCATGGATGAGTTTGGCGAGCCACTGGAAGGCAAGCCTGCAACCTTTAGCCAGTGTAATGACTAATGCAGTGTAATGGCTAATTCTATGGATTTGTTTCTATGGCTTCCAGATTTCAACAAATTAATTATATTTTAGTGACTGACTAGTATCAGTATTGTGTATGACCAATGAAGCGATTTTTTTAATGAACAAAATACAGTCTAACTTTAAATTTCACACTTTTTCCCCACTCAGTAGTACATTCTACAAACATTGCATCCTACTGTAGTAGCGATATGATAACAAACATATCATATCATGTAATCTATTTGACACGTCATCTGTTTTAAACTCTGATCATTATATCAGCTGAAGCACCAAAATCACTTGTCTTCTGCAATATGTATTCACAAGACAAGCACATTAATCAACTAGAAACTCTGCAATGTAAACTGTAACTGAGTTCCGGCCACTGACATTACTGCCATTATATGATTGGCTGAAGCACTTCCAAGTGAGCCATTCAGTTTTTTTTCCATTGGTGAGTAATACAGACCCTCTCATCTCCCAATAGTAAGACAATCACTGGTTTTGTACTATGGTGGCTCCCATCATGCATTGCAGCATAAAGCTTTTTGCTGATTATCGTCATTGTAGAGATTCAAAAACTGATTCTTGATACAAATGATATGTGATAATAATGTGATTCTACAAATAATACAGAATTCAAATAATACAGGTTCAAGAATTTCTTTGCACAAAGTGTTTTAAACTCATTAAAATTATTTTATTGTCACAAAATTGTTGGATCTTATGCTGTAGCATCCCTTAGTCTTAGTCTTTGGACTCCCTGTGCAGGTTTACGCATTGCGCAACAATATCCTTCCAGTGTGAAGTGATGAATGTGATCGGGTTGAACAGCTGCGACTGTCTCCGCATCTTCCAGCTTGATGTTAATAATCTGCAGGTCTTTCTTGAATTTCTGGAACCATGTCTTCTTCGGTCTTCCATGTGGTCTCTTCCCTGCAGGTGGTATCCAGTGTTTTGCAGTCTTTGGGTGGTGATCGGGCATACATAGCACATGTCCTGCACATGTCTCGAACTGTGGTTAAAAGTATAGTTTCTTGTTAGTAAGACATATGCACTTAAATAAATTATCACAGACGCTAAGTGCCCTTTTGGTCCAATCTCTGTGGACTGCGGACCAGAGTCTCAGTCAAATGTTGAATGTTGAATCCATATTTGACAAGCTTCTGCCTCAATGTCTCTGCAGGCCTCTTCCATTGTTTGAAGACTAACTTAGTTGTAAGGGTTGTGATTGTACACTTTCTGTCTCCAAGAGGAGAAGAACTCCTCAGTTGGATTCAGGAAAGGAGAATATGGAGGAAGGAACGCCATTCTGATCTGATGTTCAAACACTCTTGCACCAGTGCTGAATGATGAAATTGGACATTGTCCCAGATAACTACGAAATTTCGCTCCATTTGCTGCTGATCAACCTGCGGAAAGAGGATTTCACTGAGGGAGATTAAAAAATGTTGGAGTTTTTCAGTTTTGTACGGGCCCAGGAAAGCATTATGTGCCACATCACCAGTTGTTGAAGTTGTGGCACACATGGTGATAATGCCGCCATGCTTGTTTGAGCTGCAGTTCAGAGAGTCCTGTCAGTTGGATTTAAAGCACGAGAATTCATCAGTTTCTCCCGAAATACATGTAAGTAAGTGGCCAGTGAACTGGGTGAAGAATAGAGTGAACATGTGTCTCTGATATGAAACACATCGGCAAATTAAATTTGAATGCATTGTTGTTGTTGCTTCCATAGATATCTGTGTGTATTTTACTAACTCTTAAATACACATAAGTACTAGTAAAACAATACATTTAATGTATGAAACCTAAAATATGCATTAAGTGGTTAAGAACACTGCATAGTTGTGATAATATGACAAGCGCAGTGCACATCTCTCTCTGGCTCAGCACCAGCCAAAGCGCGAAACCACAGTTTGAATTTGGCAGTTATGCGACGTCACCGAACGTTTTAAATCCCATATGTGGTACCGTACTCCCATGGGCACGGAAATAAAAATCCCATATGTGGGACCGTACTGCTCAAAAGGTAAAAGCCAGCTTCATCAACATACAGTTACCCATAATGAGTTCCACTACTATCCAACTCCAAAATCCAAAAGTTTAAAAAGTAAAAAAAAAAACACATGTTGCCGAACATTGAGGTCTCCCACTTTGACGCAGCACTATACATAGAGATGACAGATTTTTTTCCAGAGTGTAATAGTATATGGACATATAATGTCCAGGAAATACCCATTTTTTATTTTTACAGTAAAAGTGCTAATTTTGTGGCTTTTAATTTTGTGGTACCTGAACAAACTGGAATCGCAACTCCTTCACTCTATTTGAGTTCCTTGCAAAGGTCACTTTATATACTTCTTCTAAGAGTCCTTATAACATGATCAATTGTGAAAGACTGCATTGGTAAATATTATGAATTAGTTGATTGTCATGTATTATTTTTTGCTGGATTTCTTTGAGGTGGATGGTGTTGTTCTGGACCACCATGTCAGCAATGGCGTGTTCTTGATCATTTGAAAATAAGTCTTGTTCATCCAACAAAGTGTTCAAAATGTTGAACAAATAAAAGATTTACAGTAGAGAATTAGAATTAGAAATAGATAAGACTCTAGACTAGACTCATAGAACCAGAATGGCATAGTTACTCACCGTTTTTTCCCTCTCAAATGTGTGGATAATTGAAGCCACTGTGTATCGGTTTATGTTTGGCTAAACTCTCTGGCCAGCTACTCCCAAGGAGAGACTATGATTTATAACATCAGGGTGGCTCTGATTTAATTTGAAACCTGTCTGAACCCCCCCCACCCTGCAGACGTCCTCCTCTTTGTTCATGTCTTCTTATATTTTCTTCTCTTACCACCGTACCATTGCCCTTCAATCTAACTATTTCTTCTGCCTCTACTCCTCTACTCCTCCCCTTCTCCCTTAACTATTCTTGCTCCTTCTCCTCTTCTTACACCCTCTCCTCCTTTTTCCTCTCCTCCGTCTACCTCTTCCACTGTTCTCCATTCTCCCTATTATTACACCCCTTCCTCTACCCACTCCACCACCTCTTGCTCTTACACTTCTTCCTGTTCCCCTTCTCATTCTTGCTCTTGTTCTAATTTTTTCTTCTTATTAGTTTTTTTTTCAATTGCTAACAAGTGTTTACCAATACTTAAAGTACTTTTTCTAAACTCTTAACACAGCAACACACCAACATCACACAATTAGCTAAATAGTTAATTTTCTGGCCAAAACCACATTTTGTTAAATAAATACAAACTCTACATTTCAAAATGAATACCCTTTTCTACATATACTAACTCTATCAAAACACAGCAAACCTGATTCAAAATCGAGTCATTCGGTCAAAACATTTGCACTAGTTTTCTATCCAACAGGAACATAGTTAATCAGAGAGCATAGACTATTCTATTCTAACAATTAATGGCACTACAAAAACTGCATTACTTGTCATGTTTCAGTTTGACTTGTATAGGACAAACAATATGATATCCTTTTAAACAACAGCAGCAACAACAACAATAACAATAATAATAATAATATTAATAATAATTCAGTCATCTGAGCTCTTCATTTTTTGTGTGTGAATGTGTAGATTCATTTTAGATAGTATGTGTACTGCATAGTGAAGGAGTCATCAGTACTTTATGGAATGTAAAAGAAAAGTGACAGAATTGCTGCAGTAAAGGCTTTATTAACAAAATGAAATTTCTGTGTGTGAAAAAAAAAAAAACACAGCCCTTTGCCTTTTGTCCCCCTACCTCTCCTTCTCCCTTGTCAGAAAGTCAGAAAGAGTGTTACAGTTTTTTTCAATTGCTTACTTTTTCTAAACTCTTAACACTGCAACACACCTACATCACACAATTAGCCAAATAGTTAATTTTCTTGCCAAAACCACATTTTGTTAAATAAATACAAAGTCTACATTTCAAAATGCGGAATACCTTTTTCTACATGTACTAATTCTATCAAAACACAGCAAACCCGATTCAAAATTGAGTCATTCGTTCAAAACATTAGCACTAGTTCCTATCCAACAGAAACATATAGTCAATCATAGCACAGTGACTGTCAAAAATGCTAACAGTTGATGGCTTTACAAAAACTGCATTACTTGTCATGTTTCAATTCTACCTGCATATAATAGACAATATAAAAATCCATTGTTTTTTGTAATTTAGCCTTCAGTTTACCTTCAACTGAAACTGAAAATTTCACATTTTTAAGTGTTGAATATGTTCATTCTTGGCAACATACTATCTAAAACTGACTGAGTCATTACTTTATAGAATGTACAATAAAAAATAAAAAATAATAATAATACATAGGGTCCCCTATGCAGAAATTCAATTGGAACCTTTGAAATTTGGAATTGAAATTGCTTTCAAGTGGGTGGGGGTTGGATGTGGATGGTGAAAAGAAAAAAGTCAGAATTGTGAGATAAAATAGTCACAAATACCCTTTTTATTCCATGGCAGAAATAAGCTTTCATAGGTTCCACGTGTGTAAGGGGAAAAAACAAACAAACATAAAAATGCACAGTCCGACACACATTCTCACTCCTTTCCACTACCTCTTCTTCTCCCTTTTTCTGATCCAACTACTCCTCTACCTCCTACAACTATTCCTCTCCCTCTGCCAGACATTACTTTTTTGTCTCTCTGATTCTTTGTGTTGTTCTGCATCCACAAAACCAATTAAAAGAGGTATTTTTTACTTTATATTGATGTAATGGAAAGAGCTTCAACACAAGACTATTCCTCCAACTGAGACTGGAATCAGCTATTTCTAAATATTTCAGTGATCTGTTACTTAAAAATGCTTATCGGTTTTTACAATATTTTATATATAGAGATTTTTTTTCAATTTTTTCAATACTTTTGAGCTGCTGTTGTTGCAGAAGTAGAAGCTTTATGCTATATTTAAGGTTTGGAACATTAGGTCTTCATTTCTGACATGCTGTGTTTAACCATTTGTAAATAAGACTAAAAATATCCAAATTAACGCCATATGTCTAAATAAGTTGTGTTCCAAATTTGAAGTTGATATAAAAAAAATTGAGGTTCCTATGCAATTTTGTTTAGGCGTTATATCACAAACAGCCACTGGGTGCCATCCAAACTCCATTTAATTTTTTTGATGCATTTTTCTGTCACAAATGTATCCATTTCTCTCTCACTATTACTTCTATGACAAAATATACCACCAAATATAGAATCTTGAGATTCAGACCTTTCCAACGATATGTATTGTGTCAAGAGTATGAAAAGTTTTGATTCTAAAAGACCGTAATACATTTGGAATATGACACCTCCCACTAAGGGGGAGGAGCCCGCTAAAAGATTGTAAAGTACGATTTCCATGGTATTGCAGTGTCCGATTTCAAAATGGTTTTCACAGGATGAATTTGGAGGTTTTAAGCTTTCAAATGATATATAATTTCTGATGATTACTAAAACATGTGATAGGAAAAAAGGAAACGAAGAAGATTTTTTTGTGACAAAGGTCAGAACTCCTGTTATGATGTATATGTTTTGAGGTGCACTCTTGTCATAAATTTAGGAGTCTTAGACCTTTCCAACGATATATAGTTTGTAATGATTAGATTAGGATTTAATTGTAATACATTGAAGTAAATTAGGCGTCCCATATATGGGACGGTGACAGTTAAGGGGTTTTAATTCAGATTTGAATTAGCTATTTCTCAATTATTAGTTATTAAAATCATTCTTATCAGCTCTTTTGTTGCAGAAGTAGAGGCTTTACACTATATTTAAAGTTTAGAACATTAGGTCTTCATTTCTGTCCTGCTGTGTTTAACCATTTGTAAAAAAAAGATAAGAATGATCCATGATTTTGGTATGGCGTAAGCTTGTGTGAAAATAAAATTTAAGCATTTTAGAAAGATGTTAATTGACTGAATATTGTGTGAAAACAACATGAATTGTGTTAATGGTATGGTCACAACAGATGGATGTTTTGCTAATTGTGTTTAGAGTTTTGAAAATGTGATTATAAATTGGACAGGGATGTTAGCAATTGAAAAAAAAATGTAATTTATTTATTTATTGCCTTTTTTTCTTTTCCATTTTTATATTTGTTGTAATTGAGATAAATGTGTGAACAATTAGGAAATCTGCATTTCCTGTGTTTTTGTACTCAGCAGTTATTAATTTGGGGCTCATTGAGAAAATACCAAGTTCAACTGAAAATGTAACAAATGAAAGAGCTTTGTTTGTTGTGTTTGGAAAAATGGTACATATATTTTTGTGATTTGTGTAAAACCAATAAATAAAAGTTGTAATTGTCTTTTCCTAATACATTCAAGTTTGGTTGGCTAAACTATTGTGAACACATTTGAGAATCCTTTACACAGTGTATTGAGAAAATTATGGATATGATTTATAATTTATATAAAATGAATGAAAACTTACAATCTGCTTTGAGATGTACTGAAGTTGTGTTTGGTCTCGTACTGTATCGCATACCTTGTCAGTGTTGTGCACTTGCTTAGCCCTTTGTTGTGATAAACAGTAAAGTGTGTTTAAGCGCTAGCAAAAGACAGTGTAAAGAAATACTCTTTGAGAGAAGCAGTTAATCAGAGGAAGTTAAAAGCAGATCATAGTGTATTTAATTCTTGTCTCATTAGTGTTTAGCGCAGTTGTTGTTGCTAGGAAACGCTTGTTTTCTTTACTGTGTTGAGACGTGCTGAAGTTGCGTTTGGTCTCATACTGTATCGCATACCTTGTCAGTGTCGTGTGCTTGCTTAGCCCTTTTATGTGATAAACAGTAAAGTGTATTTAAGCGCTAGCAAAAGACAGTGTAAAGAAATACTCTTTGAAAGAAGCAGTCAATCAGCGGAAGTTAAAAGCAGATCATAAGTGTATTTATTTATTGTCTCATTACTGTTTAACGCAGTTGTCGTTGCTAGGAAACGCTTGTTTTGTTTACTGTGTTGAGACATGCTGAAGTTGCGTTTGGTCTCGTACTGAATCATGTAGCTTGTCAGTGTTTTGCGCTTGCTTAGCCCTTTGTTGTGATAAACAGTAAAGTGTGTTAAGCTGAATTCAATTTCCGTTTTGTCAAACGGGTATAAAAAAGGTTAGTACACCGCGGCAGCGGTCACGGCAGGCCTCGTGTGAAGCCTCCTTGTGTAAAGACCGAAGAGTGTAAAGATAATCGACTCTACCTTGTGACTCCACAGTGCAGGGAAACAGACAAGGGGCATAAGCATTGCTTTTGACTCAACCTCTTTTTTACACCTTTCTACACTGCTTTTTCAGTTTCTATGTCCAACTCTTACTATGTGTTTCCATATCCCTACTATTACTGCCACTCGCAAACCACGCATCACACACTATAGGCAGCACAATGCTAACAACCTGTGCACATTGCCTATGTCTGCTAATACACTACTTTATTTTTCTGTTGGTCTCTGGAATAGTCAGTCTGCAGTAAACAAAAGCAGATTTAATTACATCTATTACTAGTCATTCAAGACTAAACCTCATGGCCCTGACAGCGACATTGATCAAACCAGAGGACACTGCTACTCATGCAGCACTCTCCAGTAATTTCTCATTTTCCCACACTCCCCGTCTAACTGGAAGAGGTGGAGGTACTGGTCTGCTTATCTCTTATGATTGGAAATGTATTCCTTTACCTTCTCTGGGTATTAGCAGCTTCTTTGAAACACATTCAGTCACTATTACCCACCCTTTTAAAATCCATTTTGTAGTTGTTTATCGACCCCCAGGACCACAAGGTAACTTCTTGGATGAATTAAATGTGCTGCTCTCAACCTTTTCTGAGGATGGTAATCCCCTAGTTATGCTTGGAGACTTCAACATCCACCTAGATAAACCTCAGGCTGCAGACTTCCACACTCTGCTTGCCTCTTTTGATCTCAAGAGAGTGTTAGCTATGGCTACTCACAAATCAGGCAACCAACTGGACCTTATTTACAAACGACACTGCTCCACTGATCATGTACTGGTTACTCCACTGCACACCTCGGATCACTTCCTCCTCACTCTTAACCTCAACATGGTTCCTGACACAACACATACCCCTCCACATGTCATCTTTCGACGTAACCTATGCTCACTCTCACCCTCCCAGCTATCTGCTATGGTTTCATCTTCGCTTCCTCCCCCTACACAGTTATTATCTCTTGATGCTAACAGTGCTACTGATACTTTCTGCTCCACTCTTACATCTTGTTTAGACACTGTCTGCCCCTTGTCTTCCAGGCCAGGCCGTACCACCCCTTCTGCCCCTTGGCAGTCTGATGTTCTCCGCGAGCATCTTTCTAAGCTCAGGTCTGCTGAAAGGGTGTGGCGCAAATCAAAAAATACTACTGACCTTAATGTGTATCAGTCACTCCTCTCTTCATTCTCTGCTAATGTCTCCACTGCTAAAAGGACATACTATCACAACAAAATGAACAATTCGCCTAACTCTCGCATGCTCTTTAAAACCTTTTCCTCCCTCCTTTGTCCTCCTCTTCCCCCTCCTTCATCAACTCCAACAGCTGACGACTTTGCCACATTCTTCATTAATAAAATTACAAACCTCAGTGCACAATTTGCCACACCTCATCCTTTCTAATCATCCTACTACTTGTCCACTTGATCCTATTCCATCTCATCTCATTCAAGCCATTTCTCCTGCAGTTGTACCTGCAATCACTCACATCAACACATCCCTTCACACTGGTGTTTTTCCCTCAGCATTTAGACAGGCTCATATAACCCCCTGACTTAAGAAACCCACCCTTAACCCATCTCTTTTAGAGAAATACAGACCAGTTTCCCTTCTTCCTATCATTGCAAAAACACTTGAATGAGCTGTGTTCAACCAAGTCTCTGCCTTTCTCACACAGAAAACCTCCTCGACAGCAACCGGTCTGGTTTCAGAAGTGGACATTCAAACGAGACTGCCTTGCTGCATGCGTTTCATCACAATTTCACCATCCAGTTAGGCACATCAACCATAACTCCTTCAAAAACAGCCAGAAACCTTGGAGTTATGATTGATGATCAGCTGACTCTCTCAGACCACATTGCTAAAACTGCCCGGTCCTGCAGATTTGCTTTATTCAATGTCAAGAAGATCAGGCCCTTTCTTTCGGAACATGCTTCACAACTCCTTGTTCAAGCTCTTGTTCTGTCCAGGCTGGTCTATTGCTAATGATCTCTTGGCAGGTCTTCCAGCCAGTTCTATCAAACCTTTATAATTAATCCAGATTACAGAAAACAGATTAATTTTTAACAAGCCGAAAAAATGCATGTCACACCTCTGTTTATGAATTTGCACTGGCTACCAATAGCTGCTCACATAAAATTCAAGGCATTAATGTTTGCCTACAAAACCACCGCTGGCTCTGCACCCCTTTACCTAAATTCATTACTTCAGGCACAAAATCACTTTCACAGACTTTTAAATTAAATGTTCCCTCCTACTGGAATGACCTACCCAGCTCGGTCTGAGCAACTGAGTCCTTAGCCATCTTCAAGAAACGGCTAAAAACACATCTCTCCCATCTTTATTTGACCCTCTAACTCTAGCACTCTCTATTGTAATTATATTCTTTATTCAAAAAAACTTGCCCCTTTTAGACTTGCAGTCTATTTCCTAACTGCTTGTTCCCCTTCAGGAACTCGAGCTGCGTCGAACGCTATGGGAACGCCTTCAGCGTGACCACGCTCTGAATCACATGTGTAATCAGTCCAATAGAAGGGTGAGATGTCACGGGCAGGTGACGAAACGACCAGGATGCTATAAAAGCACGTGCGGTGGAACCGGCATCAGCTTCCTGTCATTCAGCAAGCGCTCTGTGTTGTGTCAGTCATACTCTCTGTTTGTGAGTCTTATTTGGTGTTGTTTGTCCCAGTAAACTGCACTACGTCTAAGGCTGAGGCTAAGACAAAGCATTTGAAGTGCTCTCGAGGGAGCTGACTGCCCACATTGCAAATGTCTTCCCCTGCGTACGCATCTCTTCGAGAAGGGAGCCTTCACTAGTGTCCCCCGCGGTGCTGGCCCCGCTTCCGCCGAGGCAGAGCGGCAGCTGCACTCGTGGGGTTTACAGATGGATCTGGTAAACGGAATGGAGACGGGAGAGTCCCTATCTTCTTCTTCACCTGCCAGATCTCTGGGATCGGAAGCCCGTTCTGCGGTTTCTTCCCCCTGGGGAATGGGCTTGACGCTCCACCTATCTTCCTCCAAGGAGGTTGACATGGAGAGCGTCTGGGAGGATTCGCCCCCTCAATCGCCCCAGTACGAGGAGTTGTTGGAGGTGGTAACTCGCACTGTGGCCAAGTTAAACATCGACTAGCCGGCCGAGAAACAAGCCGAACTGCAGAAAAGTAAATTATACGAACGCTTTCTGCAGGCTAGGCCACCACCTCCATGCCGGAGCCTGCCTTTTTTCCCCAATCTCCACACCGAGGTGTCGAGGTCGTGGGCCAGGCCATTCTCGGCCAGCCTCTTCGTCCCCGCTTCTGACTATTATGGCAATGTTGCGGGGTTGAATGAGCGCAGTCATAGGGCGATGCCCCGGGTCGAACAGACGCTCGCGAGCTATCTGTCCCCCTTGTGCGGCATCGTCTTTAAAGGCTCCGGCATTGCCCTCCAAGCCGCTGCAAACATTTTCGGTGCTGGTGGACAAGGGGTATGTGGCAGCAGGTCAGGCTGGTGCGTGTCTGCACACCATGGCGGAGTTACAGGCGTACCAATCCGACCTGCTTAAAGAGCTGGATGAAGGTGAGGAAATCAATTCTGAGAATATCACAGAGCTTAGGAGAACCGCTGATCTCTCTCTCCGCGCCACCAAGGAGACCGCCCATGCTATTGGTCAGCTATGGTGGCAGCGGAGAGGCATCTGTTGTTGACCCTGTCTGATATGAAGGCGAAGGACAGGGTCTTCCTTCTCGATGCCCCCCTTGCGCCTTCTGGCCTGTTCGACGACGCCGTCAACTCCGTTGTCGACAGGTACCAGGAGGCTCGTAAACAAGCGGTGGCATTTCAGTGGTTCCTCCCTCGCCACTCTCCAGCTCTGGGGGCTGCTGGGCGGGAGCAGCCCCCTCCGCGTACCAGCTCCTCGTACAGGGAAGACCAAAAACAGAGCCGCATCAGGACCAGGGGTCTAAATGGCGCTCTGGGTCGGGAACTTAAAAGCCTAAGCCAGATCTAAGAGCTATTCTGGAGGCTAAGAATCCTCGACGAAGAAGTCCTGATGCCAGTGCCTCAGGACTTTTGAGGGCAGGCCCCTCTGGGGAAGAGCGGGGTTCACCGCATTACACGGTGCCTGTCTCTCTTTAGTGCCCTCAGGAGATCGTTCTGTCAACCCTCCCGATGTTACAGGGCGCAGCAGTCTCCCGTGAGCGCTTCTCTCAGCTACCACCCGGAAATGTAGCGGTACTAAGAGGCTCACTACCTCTACGGAGGTCTCTAGAGCAGTTAGTTCAGCCATCCCCTGCCAGTGCGCCGCTTCAGGGCACTGAGCTAGCCACTCTGATTACACCAGAGGTCAGTCTCGAGAGACTGATTCCCTTAGTAGACAATTTAGCAACGTGGAAACTACTGCCAAATGTGTCTCAGTGGGTCCTGCATACTGTAGAGAGGGGCTACAGAATCCAGTTTGGTTCTCCTCTGCCTCCTTTCAACAGGGTCCTTCCCACCCTGCTGGGTCCCGAGCAGGCTCTGGTAATGGAACAAGAGGTAGATACTCTCTTGAGGAAGGAGGCCATCATGGTGGTCCCTCCTCATAAAAGAGAGTCCGGGTTCTACAGCCGGTGCTTTATAGTTCCAAAGAAGGATGGAGGGTTGCATCCGATTTTAGATCTGCGTCAGTTAAACCGCTCAGTCATGCGACTGAAGTTCAGGATGCTCACACTCAAACAAGTCATGTCTCAGATCAGGTCTGAGGACTGGTTTGTCACGATCGATCTAGAAGACGCATACTTCCACTTCTCCATCCTTCCCAGTTACAGGAAGTTCCTGAGGTTTCCTTTCGGAGGCAAAGCTTACCAATACCGGGTTCTTCCTTTCGGCCTTGCACTCTCACCCTGAACTTTCACGAAGTGTGTGGATGCAGCTCTGGCTCCCCTGTGACTCCAGGGCATCCACATACTCAATTATATCGACGATTGGTTGAGCAGATGGCGGTTTGACATCGAGATGTCGTTCTTGCATGCATGAAAGAATTTGGCTTAAGACTAAACACCAAGAAAAGTGTGCTTTCTCCAGCACAGAGGACCACTTATCTGGGCGTGGTGTGGGATTCGACCACGATGCAGGCACGTCTGTCTCCTGCTCTGATCGAGTCGATACTCAACGGCAGTCAAGAGAGTGAGAGAAGGCCAGTCACTCACTATCAATCAGTTTCAGGGACTGCTGGGTCTGATGGCAGCTGCGTCCAACGTGATACCTTTTGGCCTGCTGTATATGAGACCACTACATTGGTGGCTCAAGACCAAGGGGTTCTCCCCGAGGGGAAACCCGCTTCGCATGCTCAAGGTCACGCGGCGATGCCTACGTGCCTTAGACATGTGGAAGAAACCTTGGTTCTTGTCTCAGGGTCCAGTGCTGGGAGCTCCTTGTCGCCGCATAACGCTAGCATCGGATGCGTCCCTCACCGGTTGGGGTGCGGTCATGAGTGGTCACCCTGCCCACGGTCACCATCTCACTTGACACATCAACTGCCTAGAGATGCTGGCCGTGTTTCGAGCACTGAAACACTTTCTCCCAGACCTAAGAGATCGTCATGTGTTGGTGCGCACCGACAACACAGCGGTGGTCTCTTACATCAACCACCAAGGAGGTCTGCGTTTGCGCCCCTTGTACAAGCTGGCACACCAGATCCTTGTGTGGGCCCAAGGGAAGCTCCTTTTTCTGAGAGCAGTTTACATCCCTGGGCATCTCAATATGAGAGCAGACATCCTGTCGAGGCAGGGGCCGAGGCCCGGGGAATGGAGGCTTCACCCCGAGGTGGTGAAGTAGATTTGGAGACTTTTTGGCCACGCTCAGGTGGACCTGTTTGCGACTCAGACGACATCACACTGTCCCCTCTGGTTCTCTCTGATTCATCCAGCTCCTCTCGGACTGGACGCTATGGTGCAGACTTGGCTTCGTCTGTACGCTTTTTGCCCGATTTCTCTGCTCCCGGGAGTTCTAGAGAGAGTGCGCCGGGACGGGGTCCGTCTGCTGCTAGTAGCCCTGTTCTGGCCGGGCCGAGTATGGTTCTCGGACCTTATTTCCCTTCTCGACGGCTCTCCATGGGAGATTCCCGTCAGGAGGGATCTCCTCTCACAGGTGGAGGGTACGATTCTCCACCCCCGCCCGGAGCCCAGAGCTCCAGGAAACTGTATGCCCTGAAGTGGAAGCTTTTCACTTCTTGGTGCGGAGACCGCCAGCTCCCAGCTCGTAACTGCCCAGTTGGTACAGTTCTGGAGTTCCTGCAGGCCCGTTTTTCCGCAGGGTTGACCCACTCCATCCTAAAGGTCTACGTGGCGGCCGTGGCGGTCCCCCTAAGAGAGGTCTTCCTGCTACAAAACAGACCCTCGGTCGGTGTATAGTGAATGCCATTTCCATTTCTTATGAGTCCTCTGATCTTCCCTCGCCTCTGGGAGTCAAGGCTCACTCAAGTGTGGCGTCCTTTCTAGCAGGTGTGTCTATGCAGGACATCTGCAATGCTGCGGGTTGGTCTATGCCCCTTATGCCCCTCAGGTTTTATGAGCTAGACATGCGAGCCACTCCCGGCTCTTCCGTTCTCTCGCCCTAGTTGTGCAGTCTTCCACACTAGGCAGAGACTTGGAAGTCTGGCGGCGTGGGCATTCTCGTTCCCCTAGCGTTTTCG
>NW_015536480.1:544178-551678 GCF_001515605.1 Sinocyclocheilus anshuiensis
GGTCGAAGGCTTCTAGCGGAAGGCGGTTCTGCGGACCGTCATTCTCACTGGATAGTCTTCGTCTAAAACGTCCTGACGCCTAAGGCCTAGGACTTCTTGTCGCCACGTAACGCTAGCGACGGATGCGTCCCTCATTAGTTGGAGAGCGCCATTAGTGGTCGCCATCTCAGTGGCACATCAATTGGCATGTTTCTAGCTTTGAAACACTTTCTCCCGGACCTAAGAGATCACCATGTGTTGGTTCGCATCGACAACACAGCGGTGGTCTCTTATATCAACCACCAGGGAGGTCTGCGTTCACGCCCCCTTTACAGGCTGGCACACCAGATCCTTGTGTGGGCCCAAGGGAAGCTCCTTTTTCTGAGAGCAGTTTACATCCCTGGGCATCTCAATATGAGAGCAGACATCCTGTCGAGGCAGGGGCCGAGGCCCGGGGAATGGAGGCTTCACCCCGAGGTGGTGAAGTAGATTTGGAGACTTTTTGGCCACGCTCAGGTGGACCTGTTTGCGACTCAGACGACATCACACTGTCCCCTCTGGTTCTCTCTGATTCATCCAGCTCCTCTCGGACTGGACGCTATGGTGCAGACTTGGCTTCGTCTGTACGCTTTTTGCCCGATTTCTCTGCTCCCGGGAGTTCTAGAGAGAGTGCGCCGGGACGGGGTCCGTCTGCTGCTAGTAGCCCTGTTCTGGCCGGGCCGAGTATGGTTCTCGGACCTTATTTCCCTTCTCGACGGCTCTCCATGGGAGATTCCCGTCAGGAGGGATCTCCTCTCACAGGTGGAGGGCATGATATTCCACCCCCGCCCGGAGCTGTGGAAGTTATGAGTGTGGACCCCTGAGGGGGCACAACTCGTAGCTTCCGGTCTCTCAACTGAGGTTGTTGAGACCATCCTCCAATCCAGAGCTCCCTCTATGAGGAAACTGTATGCCCTGAAGTGGAAGCTTTTCACTTCTTGGTGCGGAGACCGCCAGCTCGACCCAGCTAACTGCCCAGTTGGTACAGTTCTGGAGTTCCTGCAGGCCCGTTTTTCCGCAGGGTTGACCCACTCCATCCTAAAGGTCTACGTGGCGGCCGTGGCGGTCCCCCTAAGAGAGGTCTTCCTGCTACAAAACAGACCCTCGGTCGGTGTATAGTGAATGCCATTTCCATTTCTTATGAGTCCTCTGATCTTCCCTCGCCTCTGGGAGTCAAGGCTCACTCAACTAGGAGTGTGGCGTCCTCAAAGGCCTTTCTAGCAGGTGTGTCTATGCAGGACATCTGCAATGCTGCGGGTTGGTCTATGCCCCTCACGTTTGTCAGGTTCTATGGCCTAGATATGCTAGCCACTCCAGGCTCGTCTGTTCTCTCGCCCTAGCTTCCACACTGGGCAGGGATTTGTAAGTCTGGCGGCGTGGGCATACTCGTTCCCATAGCATTCGACGCAGCTCCAGTTCCTGAAGGGGAACGTCTCCAGGTTACGCATGTAACCATGGTTCCCCGAACGCTGCATCTCAGTGCCATACTTCCGGCATCCCTGCAAGCACTTGCTTCATTCCTAGAAGCTGACGCTGGTTCCACCGCACATGCTTTTATAGCTTCCTGGTCATTACGTCACCCGCCCGTGATGTCTCGCCCTTCTATTGGACTGATTACACATGTGATTCAGAGCGTGGTCATGCTGAAGGCGTTCCAATAGCATTCGACGCAGCGTCTACTTCCCTTCGGGGAACCATGGTTACATGCGTAACCTGGAGACGTTTTCTTTAAAAAAATTTTTAAAAAAAACTAACACTTGCTTCTCTAATCTTTTGTATTCTATCTTTGTTTTCTTTTTATTTATTATACAATTAACAAAAGCAAAAAAAGCCTCTAACACTATCTTGCTCTATTCTTTTTCTATTCTATCTGTTTTCTTTTTATTTATTATATGATATAAAAAAAAACTTGCGATGTGTACTGCATTAAGCTAACTGAGACTTGTTATAGCACTTGCATATCATTGCTCTTTTTTGCTTTATTTTGATTGCTTCCATTGTCCTCAATTGTATTTGTATCATTGCTTTGGATAAAAGCATCTGCTAAATGTCTAAATGTAAATGTAATCTAAATGTCTAGGACAAATACAAAGTGTTCAGATCACTGTGTTAACTGTTTTGAGAGCAATGACCTAAGTTTGGAGAAATGTGTCAAATTGATTGAGAAAAACTAATTCTCACTAAGAATTTTTGTAGACATCTAACAGAAATAAAATCAAACTTTAATAAGTGAAGCAGGTAATGCTGTTTGTGGAGTTGTTTAAATCTCTCAAGATCTCAGCAGAAAATGTTTAAAGTTTCTTTTTATTTCAGTTGATTTCATCTAAGGCTGTGGCTGGAAGTCAGCTGTGGTTGTTGTGTTGCTCTTTTTTCTGTTCTTATTATTTCTCTTTCATTCAGTGATTCTGTTTGATAACAGCAGAAAACAAACATACATTACAATAAATTCAGGTCCCAGTTCATGTGCGGGAAGTTTGAAGGGAATGTCTTTGGCTGACAACCAAACCTTCTGACCACACACGTGAAGTGGAGGCTTAGAATGGTGATGGTCCGCCGATGCCTTGTTCCTCTTGCTAGTCCAAGAAAGGGATTCTCTGACGAGCCTCCACATATGAAGGCAGCTCTGAACAAATGCATGCGTGGATGGAACAATGGTGTCAGGTGCTTGTGAGGGAAATAATGAGGGCTTGTAGCCTAGACAGCACTGGAAGGGTGATAATCCCATAGACAAGACTGGGAGTGAGTTGTGTGCGTACTTGACCATGGAACTCCAAGTCAACGGCTCTGCCGACGCCACACAGCGCAGGACCATTTCCAAGTCCTGATTTGCTCAGTCGGCCTGACCATTGGTCTGAGGATGGTACCCGAAGGACAGACTCACATTCGCCCCCAGATGTCGACAGAATTCTATCCAAAATCTAGATACAAACTGGGGACCCCTGTCAGAAATCACAACCACTGGGAGGCCATGAATGCGGAAGACATGATCTTAGAGAATAGCCGCTGTCTCACTCGCTGAAGGCAATTTGTGGAGGGCGATGAAATGAACCGCATTCGAGAACCTGTCTACAAAGGTGAGGACCACGGTATTGCCACAAGACGGGTGTAGGCCCGTGACAAATTCCATGGCTATGTGTAACCAGGGTCTCGAAGAGATTGACAGTGGCAGGAGTAGTCCTGCTGGGGGTTTACTCGAGCCCTTGCCCACCACACACACCGGACTGTCTGACACGAACTCTCGGGTGTCCTGTGCCATCGACGGCCACCAGAAACACTGCCTGATCAACAAACATGATCGAGCCGCTCCCAGGTGGCAAGCTAGGCTGGATGAGTGGCCCCACTGAAGAACGCTTGTTCAGACCGACTTTGGCACGAACAGCAGACTCTCTGGCATGTCGTGGGGATAGTAACACCCTGTGTAATGCCTCACAGACCTTGGCTTCCACCTCCCAGGTGAGCATCGCAACCACCTGTTTGGAAGGCATGATGGTCACGGGAGAGGTGGGTCTGGCCTCTACCGCAAAAATGTGTGAAAGCGCATCAGGTTTACTGTTCTTGCCACCCAGGCGATACGAGATGTTAAAGTTAAACTGGCTGAAGAATAGTGCCCAGCAAGCCTGTCGAGAATTTAGTCTCTTGGCGAAATGAATGTATTCTAAGTTCTTATGGTCGGTCCAAACTAAAAATGGAACCCCCGCACCTTCCAACTAGTGACACCACTCCTCCAGATCCAACTTAACAGCCTTTAACTTCCTATTCCCGATATCATAATTCCATTCCAAAGGGGTGAGACGAAGATTAAAAAAGGCGCATGGGTGTATTCTGTTGTCCGAAGATGATCTCTGGGACAATATTTCCCCCACTCCTAGCTCTGACGCATCCACCTCCACAATGAAATTATGAGACGGGTTGGGGCTGATGAGAATAGGAGCCAAAACAAGTTTTGCAACAATAGGAGCCTGTTTAAGTTTTCAAACGCCTCCTGAGCCTGCATTGACCAACAGGAATGCATTCGTGTGGAGATTTGTCAGCGGCAGGGCAACCTGACTAAAATTCAGAATTAATCGTCTGTAAAAATTGGCGAACCCCAGAAATCGCTGGACCGCCTTACGACTGTCTGGGGTGGGCCAATCAGCAACAGCTTTTACTTTGGCAGGATCCATTCATATGCCTTCGGGTGACAGAATGAAACCCAGGAATGGAATCAACCGTGAAACTTCTCCACCTTAGCAAATGAATGATTCTTGAGCAGCCGCTGTAACACTCACCTGACATGCTGGACATTGTCGCACTCACTGAATGAGAGGACCAAAACAAACAACAGAAAATTACCTATGACACAAAAACAAAGATAGGGTACAACGGGGCTAAAGGCACACCTTAAGAAAAAATGTGCTATTCACTGCGCCTAAAATGTATAATTGCAGAAAAATATATATGTTTGTATTTAATATTAATGGAGCAAAATAGTTTGTGTGAAAATAAATAATTCAAGTTGTTTATTTTGTTTAAAAATCTTATAAATGTATGAGGTATCAAGGGGGGCCTTTTACACCGTGTGTGGGGCAAAATCTCACCAGCATGGGGCAAAAGACACATAGTATTGATACAAATACTTTAGCTAAAATAATGTTTTAAAAGATAATGTCTAAGTTAATACTTGTTCAAAACAATCACTTTAGTAAAGTTTTTACTATTTTCTGCTTAATTTGAAAAATAAAAGAATTAATTTTTGTTCAATAAATATACTGTCATTAAAATATGTTAATATAAAAAATATATTTTAAAATACAGAAACAAAATCATTTTAATAAGTAAAGATTCTGAAAGCATTGAAGGAGATCCAATAATAATTAAATATATATTTACAGTAGTAACAAAAAAATATATTTTATTATATGATATGATTAATATTATGTTTTTAAACATGATGGTTTTATTCTAAACATGGTGATTATATCTAATATGGACACCCAACATAATATATGATATTTATCATCTGAATCTAACCATGTCATGTCAACAAATGGAAAAGTCAGCTGTCTATTGATTATCATGTTAATTACTGTGCCTTTAGCCCCAACAGCAGGGGCGCTTTTTACCCCAAATACCATACTTTTACATATTCTTTCGTTATTTAAAATCTGTTGCTTTAATTATCTTAAACAAAACTGAAAATTGTTAAGACCTTTGTCTCAAAATATATGCATTCATTTTAGTGATTCTAATTTGCTACTTAATTCTACAACATTTAAAAAAAAAAACATAAAATATTAGAACAAGTAAGCACAGAATCAACTTTGCGCTGCTGCTGCGTGATGGCATCATGGATCAGACAAATATACACATACATCTTGAAAAGCAAATGTTTTGGAAAGTGCTACGCCACGTTTTTGTGCCATCTAGTGGTTTAGATGAAAATAATATCAAAGGCGCCTTTTACCCCAGGGAGGCTCTAGTCCCGTTGTACCCTACTCTGTAAAAAAAAAAAACTTATTTTACTGTTAAAAATAGAAGTCAATTTGACTTTATGAAAGATTGTTGCACTTATAATAAAATAATTGTGTGAACTCAGAGAATGATTGATGAAATTCAGTTAGGTTATTTATGTTATTGAATATGAGGGAGATATGTTAGTGTTTAATGTTCTTTTAGAGTTTATGACTTTTGTGGTTTACCGTTGTGCTGAAGAGTAGAGTTTGTTTATGTCAAGGACTGATCAAAATCGCTGTTTTGTTTAAATGTTGGTAACTGTAGTTTCAGTAATGCTCATGCATGTGTGCTATTGCTATCTAATGGTTAACTCAAGAGATTAATTCAGATGAGTTTTAGATACATTAAGTATTTGAGCAGTGTTTATTTTAAATTTATATTAAGAAATGTGGATGCAAATTAAATAAGTTCACAGTTGTATTATTTCCAATGCTGTGTTCGCCACATTAGATGCCCTTGCACCCAAGAAAACCATTGCTGTTATAGCAGACAAAGTAATTATCCCCTTCGCTGTAGTGCAGGTGTCAGGCTCCTCGCTGCTGAGGTCATGCTTGGGAAGCCATACCAGGTATATCGAGTCGGGTCCTGCAGACAGTAGTATGAGGTTACTCTCTCTTAATTTGCTCGTAGACCTCCCAGCTTCAATGGTGTGATCCAAACTTTGGTACAGGACAATGATGCATAGGTTCTCTGATCTGAAAGGCAGAGTCTGCTTGCAAAAGGCACTGTGAAAATTATTCTACCAGCGAACAGCTTGTCAGGCTTTTTCAGCTGCTACTTTTGGATTGTCTTTGGCCCCATGCACTTTTATAAAGTGCGTGGACGTGGCTCTTTTCCCTCTGAGACAGATGGGAATCCGCATTATGAATTACAGATCGGAGCAGGAACTTCTTGATCACAGGTTATTGCTGCTCAGCCACCTGGAGTGCCTTGGGCTCAAAATCAATTTGCCCAAGAGCTTTCTGTTTCCCAGCCAGCAGGTCGCCTTCTTGGGAACAGTTTTCGGTTTGACCCAGATGCGGGCCTGACTTATGCCAAAAAGCTCACCGACAATTCAGCGGCGCCGTTCTCATTGGGGGCTTCTCACCCCCTTCAAGGTTTTCCAGAGGATGCTAGGCCTCGTATCAACTGCCTCCTCGTTGATTACTGTGGGCCTGCTTCACATATGGGCCCTCCAATACCTATACCCTTTACAAAACAAAAAAAAAGTGGTTAGTGGTGTCGTTCATATTGGGGGCTTCTCACCCTCTCAAGGTTTTCCAGAGGATGCTCAGCCTCATGTCGACCGTCTTCTCTGTGATTCCTATGAGTCTGCTTCACATGCTGTTCCTCTGATTCTGGCTCAAAGCCCGTGCACCTTCCCACACTTGGTGCCTGGGACGCTTTGCCTGAAGGTGACCAAGCGCTGCACAAGAGCTGTGGCCCCTTGGAAAGCCTTTTGCCTGTATCAGACAGGCGTTTCATTGGGACTGACTTCTACAAGGAAGGCAGTCACTATAGATGCCTCCAACTCATTCAGGTATAGCAACCAGCCCTGTTTCACCAGTCCTTATCCAATCAGCATAACTATTCAAAGACTGGGGCAGGGGCACCAAGAGCCTTTACAGACAAAAGGTGAGAGTCACAGTAATTTGGCACATTTGACTTAAGAGAACAGGAACTGGCAGGAACCGCTAGCTATAAATTTTGTTTAACAGAATTGTTCATCTAGGGTGACCATACGTGCCATTTTTCCCAGACGCATCCTGGCCAGGATTTCTATATTGCCTAAAATATCTAGGGGTTGGCTTTGTTTGCGTGTGCAGACCGAACGGTGTATGACATCGGTTCCTTATGTTTTCGAAATGCTCTCGAGGTACTTTGAATCAAAGCAATATAGAAATCCTGGCCAGGATTTTCTTATTGTCCGGGAAAAATGGCACGTATGGTCACCCTAGTTCATCTGATATCATCATCTTTATCATAAATGCTAAATGCAATGTATTTAAC
>NW_015536480.1:552822-555302 GCF_001515605.1 Sinocyclocheilus anshuiensis
GTACTGTGTTAGGCTAACCGAGACTTGTCATTTGCGCATATATTGTTGCTCTTTTGTTAGTTTTGACTGCTTTTATTGTCCTCATTTGTAAGTGGCTTTGGATAAAAGCGTCTGCTAAATGACTAAATAAATAAATATAATGATAAAAAGCAAAACCAAAGCCCACATTGTCATTCTCTTACCACAGAGTGTGTGCAGTATGTGACAATGAATTGATTCAAATTTCATTTAAATCTTTAAAAGGTGAGGGCATAACAATGCCTTAGAAAATTATTTTCCAACACACTGACCCCAAAAAATAGAACATGTTTTTCTTCAAAGTACTACGTTTACAATATTACATTTGATTCAATGGATTTTACAATATCAGCTATGAAAATAATATGCATATTCAAATTCTAAACTCGATTAGACTTTAATGTCATCTTTTTTTTGTGCATGATGCATTTACAAATCCCTCATAACTGATTACTGCAGTCTTGCTGTAATCAAGACTTGCAGTAGTGTAGTGGTAGTGTAAAGTGGAATAATAATATAGACCTAACACATTATGTATGATAGAAGATTAAACACTGGGTGAGATCACTGGAGGAATCAGGCCACTACATGGTGATTATGTTATCAATAACTCCATACTTGCCATAACAAATGTGCCTAACAAAAAACAGTTACAGCAGCGAGAGAAAAGTCAAGTGTCAAGAGCCCAATTAAAGAACCATAAAACACTGATCATTATAATGATGGCATTAATTCTCAATAAGAACTTTTGTAGATGTATGACAGAGATACAGGCAAACTGGTTTATGATAAGTGAAGATGCTAATGCTTTTTGTGGTGCTGTTCAGTCAACAGTTTTGGACTTTTTGGTTCAAAATCAAAGTGCGGGGCCCTGATATTAGTATATAGCATAACAGCATTATAATAATAATATTGACATATTAACATAACTGAAAATATGCAGAAATGTTTGAAAAAAGGTATTTGTGCTAAGAGATTTCTTTTCAATTTTCATTAATGGCAGCCTGTAAATGACATACCAATTGCATTTTCACTGTTAATTTGACAGGAACATGCATTATGACCATGAATATTTGTAAGTTTTGGCAAATATTTTGCGCACACTGTGGTAATGAAATGGCTAGTTGGGCTCTGAATGTATTATAATTGATTGTTTTTAATTAATTCCATTCATATTAGTTTGACACTCTACACACACACGTTAACAACTTCTCCCTCTCTCACTCTCAATAGTTAGGTTTCATTGCTGTATTGTTTAGACCTTTCTTTTTGTACATGGCAGATCACCATCAAGAGGAGACCTCTACTGTATGTTATGAACATTATCCTACCAGTATTTGTCTTCCTTGTGCTGGATGTGATGTCCTTCTTCATAGACGCAAATGGAACAGAAAAGTTGAGCTTTAAAGTAACTTTACTGCTGTCTGTTTCTGTGTTGCTGCTGATTCTTAATGACACGCTGCCCTCTACAGCTGATAAAATCCCACTGATTGGTGAGTCTAACATAACATGATAATTGAGGCATAATTTCTTTAAAATGCAGTCCACATTTTAACAATTATGCATTATACCCAGAGTACAGAGAATATATTCACTACAAATATATATATATATATAAGTGAGATATTTATATTAGCTAATAAGAGAGAATTCATATTAGGTGAATGATTTAATTAGATTAATGAATAACAATAAGTTGAATGAAATATGTCTGTGACAATTGTTGACTTTTTTACTGCACTTAAGTAACACTTTGTGATACTTAGTTGAACATGTGGTCATTTAAAAGCTTAATGTAAAACGTCTCAGGTTACTTATGTAATGAGACACTGCATCCTCTAGGGGTCGCTATGGGGAACGCCTCGTCGTGACCCATGTCTGAAGCATACATTGAAAACACCAACAACACGCTGGCCGGCGACAGCCCATGACGTCACTACTGGTGCGACTATAGTATAAATAGGCGCCGGGAGAACATGTAATTCACTTCTTCGTCTGAAGCTTGCGTTCGAAGCATGGCAGGAAGCCTAGAGGACGCAGTGTCTCGTTCCCTACTCAGGGAACCATGGTTACATACGTAACCTGAGACGTTCCCTTTCAAGGGAACTTCGAACTGCGTCCTCTATGGGTCGCTATGGGGAACGGTATACCCACACCGCCATGCTGAGGGGAATGCGGTCCAGAACCATGGCGAGCACTAAGTACCGACTTTACCATTTTCATGGTGAGTTGCCCCTGGGACGTCCGACGGCTGTCCGTGCCTTTATCCCCTACGGCCAAAGGCCTAGGCTACATACCCACACTTACCTGTTAGGGCCAGACTCCTGGGCCCAGGGTAGAGCTCAAGGCTTGGAATCATAATGGATTCCTTTAAGGGGATACGACCAAGAACCTAGTATCACACTAAGTCTTGGCCTGTCACACAGGGGCTACCGCTTGCTCTTGCATAAGCTCTGAAAGGA
>NW_015536480.1:555665-556285 GCF_001515605.1 Sinocyclocheilus anshuiensis
GTTGCCCCTGGGACGTTAGACGGCTGTCAGTGACGTTATTCCCTATGGCCAAAGGCCTAGGCTACATACCCAACTTACCTGTTAGGGCCAGACTCCTGGGCCCGTGGTAGAGCTCAAGGCTTGGAATCATAATGGATTCCTTTAAGGGGATACGACCAAGAGCCTAGTATCATACTAAGTATTGCCCTGTCACACAGGGGCTACCGCTTACTCTTGCATAAGCATTGAAAGGAACCGTCTCAACAGACCCCCTAGTGGCAACACCCTGTTAAAGTAGGTATCCTAGGATACCTAGGTGGAGTGGTGCCCAAGATGAACGGGGCTTAAACCAGCTCAAGAAAGGGCACGAAACAACTGCACGAAGCCCTCACCATATAGGAATTTAGAAAAGAACGCAAAGAATTAGCGTGCTAACTTACCACAATGTGGATTTTAGAAAGTGCACAAAGCCTTCACGTGCACACTTACCATAACATGGATTTTAGGATACCGTTCTAAGGGGGCTCTCGTCAACTCGATCTAAAGCTGGATTGGCTAGCAGTAAATCTCTAACTGGGGGGGGGGGCTCTCAAATGAGAGGTGAGAGGGACCTACCGCATGTTCCAATGGAACAGCTACCA
>NW_015536480.1:558016-558256 GCF_001515605.1 Sinocyclocheilus anshuiensis
CTCTAACGTGGGGGGGGGGCTCTCAAATGAGAGGGGAGCTCGACCTACCGCATGTTCCAATGGAACAGCTAGCATAATTTACTTAGCTGAGGGAGCAACACATCCAGCTCTAAAACGAGAGGGAGGGTCGGACCTACAGCATGATCGTTAGAAATCAGAAGGGTAAGAGTACTACAAGCTAGCCAAAAACTCAGCGCATCAGAGAGGCGGAGGAAGGGCCTAGTTCGCCTGATGCTGCTG
>NW_015536480.1:558505-559550 GCF_001515605.1 Sinocyclocheilus anshuiensis
CGCTCGATGCCTCAGCAAGAGGGGATATCCTGGAGCCCGGACATCCAGGAATTTTTTGCAGTGTCGTGCCGGGGGCCTGATGATCAAGAAGGCTCCCACAGAAGCCTGTGACCTGGCCGCATGATCCAGGCAGCATGAAGCCGTAACCAGGGCTATCATAACGGCTGGACACAATATCGACGAGTGAGGTAACACTGCAAGTCGAGCATGGTGAGTGGAGCGATATTTCCCAGTGTGTCACAAATAGAGACACACCGGTTGAGTGGAGCCCAAGGTACCGGGGTCTAACCAACTCAGAGAAAAGGAACGAAGCTATAACGCGTAACCCTTACCGTACAGGATTTCAGAAAGTGTGCAAAGTCTAGCGTGCACACTTACCACTTATGTGGATTTTAGAAAGTGCGCAAAGTGCTCAGCGTGCACACTTACCACTACTGGGGATTTTAGAAAGTGCGCAAAGTGTTCAACGTGCACACTTACCACTATGTGGGTTTCAGAAAGTGCACAGAGCTTAGCGTGTGAACTTACCATAGCATGGATTTAAATTTCCAGGCATCTGATCACAGATACCTGGAGGTACTGGGCCAAACGGGAGAGGCAAGCTCAAATACGACCCTCTAAGGCGAGGGGAGCACTGCCTGAGACAGCATACACAAGAAGGTTCTCACAAATGCCACCTATACTTCCCGCTCGATGCCTCAGCAAGAGGGGATATCCTGGAGCCCGGACATCCAGGAATCTTTTTGCAGTGTCGTACCGGGGGCCTGATGATCAAGAAGGCTCCCGCAGAAGCCTCCGACCTGGCCGCATGGTCCAGGAAGTATGAAGCCGGTACCAGGGCTATCATACCGGCTGGACACAATATCGACAAGTGAGGTAGCACTGCAAGTCGAGCACCTGGTTTCTGAATCCAGCAAAGGGGTGCTCACAGAGGACCTACCTTAAAAAGGACAGAAACACACAGGTCCCGGAAAATGCTGCAAAGAAATCTCACAGAAGGATTATACACACATAACCACCAGCACATTAAAAACATATATATATA
>NW_015536480.1:563767-564008 GCF_001515605.1 Sinocyclocheilus anshuiensis
ATAACGGCTGGACACAATATCGACGAGTGAGGTAACACTGCAAGTCGAGCACCTGGTTTCTGAACCCAGCAAAGAGGTGCTCACAGAGGACCTACCTTAGAGAGGAAAGAAACACACAAGTCCCGGAAAACACTGCAACTAAATCTCACAGAAGGATTAACCACGTAACCACCAGCACATTAAATACATATACAGTATATATATATACATATATATATATATATATATATATATAGAATGG
>NW_015536480.1:564042-571545 GCF_001515605.1 Sinocyclocheilus anshuiensis
GTCGCGACACTAGCCTTCTGTACCCATCTCTGATCCTCAGACCGAGACGGACCAGGACCCCTATGTTGTTCGGGCTCAGACCTGGACCTTCGTGGAATGAAGGATTTAAAAGCCACTGAGTGCGCCTTCGCCTCCCTGGACTTCTCGACCACCGTCTCAACGGAGGTACCAAAAAGTTCAGAAGGTGAAACCGGAGCATCGAGAAGAAAACCCCTCTCTTTCTTCCCGATATCTGCCAGGTTCACCCACAGATGTCTCTCCTTTACTACCATAGCCGCCATAGACCTGCCCATAGTGGAGGCGGCCTGCTTAGTAGCACGGAGAGCAAGATATGTGGTGCGGCTCAGCTCAGCAACCTGATCAGGAGAAAGGCCCTCGCCTTTATCCAGGTCTTTCAGCAGATCAGCCTGATACGCCTGGAGCACCGCCATAGTGTGCAACGAAGCCACAGCCTGACCTGCTGCTGCGTATGCCCTGCCATTTAGGCACGATGTATCCTGAAGGGGCTTAGATGGCAAGGAGGGAGTATTAAGGGCGGATGTCTCGCCCATAGAGAGATAGCTAGCCAGCGTCTCTTTTACAGGGGGCATCCTCTCATAGCCATTTTCACACATCGCCTCGATATTGGCATAACTCGTATGCTGGAACCGATAGATGCGTGAGGAAAATGGCCTCTTCCATTCTTTCTTGATCTCAGTATGCAAATCAGGAAGAAATGGAAGGCTCACCTGAGCTGGAGGGTTATGGTCAGAAAGATAACGCTCATCGAGATGACCCCACGATGTCACTTTCTTGGCCCGCTTCCACGGCAAGTCCAGCCTCGCCGTAGCACGATCCATAACCTCCAACAGCTCATCAAACGCAGAGAAGGAGGATTGGGAAGGCTCAGCCTCAGCCTCTTCGCCGTCCTCAGACATTTCCTGCTCCTCCTGGGCTGAACCCAGCAGAGCACTGGCCCCCGGATCAGACGATGTTAGAGAAATAACATCATCCTCCAGCAGCCCTCTCTCGTCCACAGCTGATGAGCGCGAGAGGGAAAGCCCCTCTTTAAACTCATCGGTCAGGTCCACCTGCGATCCCCACGAGCTCATTCTCCTCTGTGCCTCAGCAGCGGCGGGTCCTGAACCGCGGGGAGCAGATGGCTGCCCCTCTTTCCTTGAAAAAAGAGACAAACAAGAGCGGAGCTTTTTCATTGAAAAACGCTCACAATGCACGCAAATCGCCCCCTCAAGGACATCGTGTGCGTGCTCCTTGCCCAAACAAACAACGCAGAGATCGTATGTGTCATCAGGTGTCAAATAACGACGACACGGATGCACACATCCTCTAAACGTTCTGCTAGTGCTCGCCATAATAATAGGATAGAGATCACTCTTACCACATTCAAATGCACGCTTCAAACAAAACAGTCAGTGAAGACGAAGAAGAGAATGACATGTTCTCCGAGCGCCTATTTATACTATAGTCGCACTGGTAGTGATGTCATGGGCTGTTGCCGGCCAACGTGTTGTTGGTGTTTTCAATGTATGCTTCAGACACGGGTCACGACGAGGCGTTCCCCATAGCGACCCCTAGAGGACGCAGTTCGAAGTTACCTTGAAAGGGAACTTTGCATTTTGCTTTTATGCTCTTTATTATGAAAAATTATGAAAAGAAGCCATATTACCCTACTACATGATTTGTCCCAGCAATCATCTATTCATGTAAATGTAAATTAATGTAAAATGCTTAGTAAAATGCAAAATCAAATGTACAGTGTAGCATAAAGTCTATGTAAAATTGGGTCTACGTTAAATTGGGTTTTAGGTTCACAGAGCATCGGCTCCAATTTGGATAAAGAGTACTTATACAATTAAACTGATATATCTAGTTTAAGACAATATTAGTATGCTACAAAAACAATTAAGACAGAGACATAAGAGAAAAATTGACCAATTTGTCCATGTTTTTCAAGTTTTAGATTGAGCACTTTGTCTCCCTCACTTCTGAACTGGTACAGTCATGTCCTTTAGCTTGAAAAAATAGAATTGTAAAATAAATAAATTCAAACAGTTCTCCAAAACACTCCCCACAACTTCCATTGTCCACAGTCCTGCCTCAAACTGAAGCCATTGGTCAGTTTTGCTGTGTCTGGATGGTCAGAATGCTCAAACAAACAGGCCCTTGTTTCAACTACTACTAGAATACTACTTTTACAAATGTGTTTACAACTACAGTGCCTTGCGAAAGTATTTCATACTCATTTTTTTACTCAAATCATGTTAAACTGCTTTAAATTACTTGTTTCCCACATCAATCTACACTCCATACACCATATTGACAAAGCAAAAACAAAATGGTCACAACTTCGTAAATTTATTAAAATAAAAAAAACTGAAATAAGTACATTGCATAAGTATTCATACCCTTAGCTAAATATTTTGCTGAAGCACCTTTACAGCCTTTTTTGTTTGATACGACAAGCTTTGCTCATCAGCATTTGGCTATTATCTGCCATTCTTCTCCTCGCCTCTTCACTTCTCTAGCTCTTTCAGGTTGGATGGGGCGGACACACATTTTCAGGTTTCTCCAGAAATATTTGATTGGGTTCAAGCTCAGTCTGTGGATGGGCCACTCAAGGACATTCACAGAGTTGTCTATAAACCATTCTTGCTGTGTGCTTAGGGTCATTGTCCTGTTGGAAGGTGAACTCTCTGCCCAGTCTGAGGTTCTGAATACTCTGGACTAGGTTTTCATTAAGGCTATCTTAATATGGCAGCCTCAGGTAATTACCAAGATGGTGGAAAGTGGCGGCAAGTATGCACATGGTGCTTCAAGTGCTACGAGTAAACTTCAAATAAAACCAGTAATTTATAGAGCTACCATTGGCCAAGTTATAGTGGAAGATGAATTTCTAAACTTTCTTGTTATCAAGATAAAAACTATAAGCCAGGACGATATTATTTTGCTGGCTGTGAATCACTTTGGATCGGATTGGATTGAGAGTTCTAAGAAAGTTCTCTTTGATCTTTGTCCAAGCTCCTCTCAACGTTTTGTTGCACATAAGGGGTTGCAAAAAGATGTGAACAACGTTAAGAACTGTCTGAAACTACTTAACGAGGTTGGTGAGAACATTCCTCGTTTGTGTCACATAATTAAGACAAACTGCCACCAGTGACTTTCAGTAGTCTTGATGTTCCTGCCTGCTTGGGAAGATGGAGCGATTAAGCGCTGATATTTCTATGATGAAACGGGCCATGAGTGTACAGACGAATATCTGTGAGGATCTTCGGATGGTTACGACGGATGTAAATCAACGATTGTGTGCGACTGAACAACGTGAACCTGATAGAGGGGACGCGCATATTCCACAGGTGAACGCGGAGGCTCGTAGCCCGGAGGTGGAGGCTCATGCGTCCTTGGTTTTTGATCGGCATGGTTCAGATGGAAAGAGTTCGGCTGTTGCCCGGGTTAGGAAAGAGGCCTCAAGCTGTGGATTGGAGAGTGCTGTGCTTATGCCTGGAGTTTTGGCCCGGTATGTTGACGTTGTGGAGGAAAAATCAGACGTGGAGCTGAAAAGTAACCTTGTAACATCCTCTGCATGGAGCCGTGTAGTAAAGGAGGGCGAGAATGGCGATGTACAGCCTAAACCTTGTGCAAACCAATTTAAAGGGAAGAAGAAGCCAAGCGGTATTCTTGGAACTTGTGCTGGAGGGAGTATACAAGTTGTGAAGACGAAGTTGGTGAGTGTTTTTGCCACAAGATTCTCCCCTGATCTAGACTCTGAGACACTGGATAATTATCTGAATGATAAACTCCAATGTGAAGTTATCTGTCAAAAAATGGACACTACTCAGAATCGTTACAGTTCTTTTAAAGTAACTGCTGAATGTGATAAGGTGGGTGATATGTATGAGCCACAGCTGTGGCCTGATGGGGTATTTGTATGCCGATTTTATGAGGTGCGCAAACCCAGGGCACATGCTGGTCGAGTGGATATAGAAACATCTAGTAAGGAGAGTGTTGTGAGTGCACCCGAGGCACATGCTGTACTGAAGTTGTGAACATGATGTATGAATCATAAAGTAGTGTCGTATAACTCACGTGGGTTGTGCTTGGGACGGAGTATTGGTGATAAAGCGCAACGCAGTGTTGTTGGCAAGCTATTGGAGAATGCGGATATTGTGTGTGTGCAAGAGATATTTTTATCTAAGTAAGATTTATATAAACTTAACACTGTTAATAATGATTTTTATGGGGTAGGAGAATCCACAACTGATTTAAGTATGGGAATTTTGCGAGGTAGAATACCAGGGTGTGTGGCTGTCTTCTGGCATAAGAAGTATGAACCATTGATTAGTTTGATCAGATCGGATGTAGACTGGTGTATAGGAATTAAAGTAGAGCATAATAGGAATGTTTTTATAATTTTGAATGTGTATACTCCTTATGAATGTTGTCAGAATGAAGATTAATATATAAATAGACTTGCTTTTCTGAGTTGTTTCATAAAAGCAAGTGTACATACATGTATATTTATAGTAGGGGACATGAATGCTGATATATCAGATAAAAAATCCTTGTTTGGTCAACATCTAATCAGGTTTTGTAAAGATAATAAGTTGATGCTATCGAGCCAAATATTGATGCCAGAAGACAGCTATACTTATATTAGTGAAGCATGGGGTACAACATCCTGGCTGGACCACTGTATATGTACTGCTGATGCACATGATTGTTTAGAAAAATTTGAGATATTGTATGACTTGGTGATATCAGATCATATACCTGTTTTAATGGCATTAAATGTTGAAAATCTACCAGAACTGAGCAATTATGAGAATTATGAGCCTAGTGGAAAATTAGATTGGGTAAAACTTACAGCAAATGAGCTTTGGCAATATAAATGAGCAACTGAGAAGAGTTTAAGTAGTATAGGTGTGTCTTCTGATACCATTAGGTGTAATGATGTTAACTGTAAGAACCCTAAACATATTCATGATTTATATTTGATGTATGATGAAATAGTGAAATGTTTAAATAATGCAAGCAGACCTTACTATAAAAAGGTAGCTAAAAATAATGATCTAAGGGCTGGATGGAATGATTATGTGTCTGATTTGCATTTGAAGGCTAAAGAAGCATGTAAAAATTGGGTATTAACAGGTTTGGTCCAGAATATGAAAGAAAGAAACAGGCCAATGCTAAATTTAAATATGCCGTTCGATTTATTAAAAGAAATGAGGTGACCATGAGATAAAATTCAATGGCCAAGAAACTTCAGCATAATAATGTGCATGAATTTTGGAAAGAAGTGAAGGTTCTTAATAATAGTAAAGTACCGTTGCCAATTAATATTGATGGGGTTGCTGGGGCTGAGAATATTGTTAAATTGTGGAGGAAATATTATGGGGATATTTTTAACTGTGTTAAAAGAGAGAAATATGAAGTTAACCATGTTCCATATAATGATGGCGTGATGATTAGACCTGGTGAGGTTAGGTTTGCGATTGAAAAATTGGCTTTGAATAAATCATGTGGTCCAGATCAAATAACAGCGGAATATTTGAAGCATGCTTGTCAAAAAATGTTAGTGTTACTTGCTTTGTGTTTTACAAGATTTTTAATACATGGTGTGTTACCTGAATCTATGCTATCTGTGTTATTAGTGCCAGTAATCAAAGATAAAACAGGTAAAATATCTAGTATAGAAAACTATAGGCCAATTGCATTGGCTAGTACTGTAACAGGGCGAACGAGACATGAGACATGTGGATCCATACGCAAAGCTTTATTCATAGACATGGTCATATGTCAGGGCAGGGTCGAGCATCAGCAAACAGATATGTATAAGACAAGACAAAGAGTATTCTTAGGGCTGGCGTGGGTCATCGATCGGCGAACAGAACCCAGAGGGCTTGACAAGAGGAGTAATCCAGAAACATGAGCAATAGTCCAGACGAGGTACAGACAGAGTCCGAGCGGCGAGACAAGGGTTAATCCAAGATTCACAGGCAGGAATAAGGAAACAGGAAACAAGGCAACAAGAAATGACTAGACTAAACTAGAACTAGAAACTAGGCTCCATAAAGCAGCTACCACTAGGTGAGTGATAAACGCAGAACAATACTAGAGACTAAACAGAAACGTGGAATGGCTTGGTAAAGCAGCTAACACTAGGAGAGTGATAAACGCAGAACAATACTCGGTGACTTGAGCAGGATCTGAGTGGGTGTTATATAATGTGTGTAATAGCTTTCAGGTGAGCGTGTGATTGGTTACAGCTGTGCGCAATCAGTGCAATGGATGATGGGAAATGTAGTCCGGAGTGACATGTAACAGTCTGTGTGGTGTGAGAGTCAATATGATGAAGAGGCGACCTCTTGTGGCAGTCGGATGGAAGTCTATGGACAGAATTCATGACAAGTATAATTTCAAAAGTATTTGAGCATGTTCTTATGGATAGGCTCAAAGAATATTTGATAACTAAGGATAATCAGTTTGGTTTTAAAAGTAATCATGGCACTGATCTGTGTATATATTTATTAAAGCAAGTGATTAGTAAATGTAATAAGCAAAATTCTACAGTATTTCTGTGTTTTTAGATGCTTCTAAGGTGTTTGATCGAATAAATCATACTAACCGGTGTATAAAATTACAAGAAAGAGGGGTTCCCCTTTACTTGATAAGTATTTTACATTACTGGTATATTCATCAATCAATGCGAGTAAGATGGGGTGGGAGTGTATCAGCACCTTTTTATATGATGAATGGGGTTCGTCAAGGTGGAATACTGTCTCCTCTTCTTTTTAACATTTATATGGAAGAACTTTCTTTAAGGTTAAACAATTGTAAAACTGGATGTGTAATAGGAGATCGTCTCTAGGTTACGTATGTAACCATGGTTCCCCGAGGGAACGAGACGCTGCGTCGAAGTCGCTTTGGGAACATCCCCGATCCTTTTTAGTGAGGAAACAGCGAGGAGAAAGATGGTCTTGAGTGTGACCAACTTGACCGAAACTTCTATGGGTTCAAAGTATTTGGACATTGCATAAGCCCTCCAGAACCACAGCCAGGTCCCATGAGGGCACCTTAGTGCGCTGTACCGGCCTCAGCCTCAGGTCTGAAGCACGTGTCAAATCAGCCCAAATGGAGTAGCGATACGTCACGGGCGGGGTAAGCACCAGAAAGTATAAAAGCGCATCCGGCAGAGCGCAAACCAGCTTCGATGAAGTAGCGCCTGCAGGGATGCCGGGAGTATGGCAAAGAGACGCAATGTCTTGCTGCCCTCAGGGGCCTGACGATTTTGGCGTCAGGACCGCTTAATCGAGGTCCTCTTTGAGAAAATAATGGTCCACAGATCCGTCTTCGGTCTAGAAGACCCCGACTGATAGCGTCGCCCCGACCCCCGTTCTTTTTGCGGAGGGGTGCGGGTTACAATGCTCTGTTTTTGTGACTGGCGGTATGAGGAGCTTGACGGCTGGGGCTGCTCCCGCTCAGCAGCCCCATGGGCCTGGGAGCGAC
>NW_015536480.1:571641-579821 GCF_001515605.1 Sinocyclocheilus anshuiensis
GCAGTTCAGCTACCACGTCGGATTCCCCCTCCTCCCTGTCATCCAGGTCCTTGAGCAGGTCAGCCTGGTACGCTTGTAACACCGCCATGGTGTGCAAGCATGCGCCAGCCTGACCTGCCGCCGTATAAGCTTTCCCAACCAGACTAGATGTCAGCTTAACAGGCCTGGTGGGAAGCTTCGGGGGCCTTCAGGGACGATGCTGAGGATGGGGAGAGATAGCTCGTGAGCGTCTGCTCCACCATTGGTATCGCCCCATATCTCTTCTCATTCAGTCCCACGATATTGGAATAATTAGAGACTGTGGGGCTATAGATACGGGAAGAATACGGTTTTTCCCACGATCTTGACACCTCAGCATGGAGATAGGGAAAAAACGGAAGGCCCCGTCGTGAAGGCTGTGACCTCGGCCTCAGGAAACGCTCGTCTAATTTGCTCTTAGGACGAGCGTCCTGTTTCTCGGCTGGCCAATCGATATTTAATTTGGCTACAGCACGAGTCACAACCTCCACGAGCTCCTCATATGCGAGGGACACACAAATCGTGTGTATCCCCCGCCGCCAGATATCGTGGACAGGGAGGAACACAGCGTTTGTAATGCCGTTCGCTCGCCATAGACTTTTTCATGATATTGTTTTTATATATGCTTGTGCGGACAGACAACAGTAAATAGACAGACACATACACAGAGCGCTACTGAAGAGCAGAAGTTGGTTTGCGCTCTGCCGGATGCACTTTTATACTTTCTGGTGACGTCTCGCTACTCCATTGGGCTGATTTGAAACGTGCTTCAGAACGCGGTCACGCAGGGGCATTCCCAAAGCGATCCTCGACGCAGCGTCTCGTTCCCTCGGGGAACCATGGTTACATACGTAACCCGAGTAAGATGGGGTGGGAGTGTATCAGCACCTTTTTATATGATGAATGGGGTTCGTCAAGGTGGAATACTGTCTCCTCTTCTTTTTAACTTGTGTATGGATGATCTTTCTTTAAAGTTAAACGATTGTAAAACTGGATGTGTAATAGGGGATCGTCTTATAAATCATCTGATGTACGCTGATGATTTAGTTATTCTGTCCCCTTACAGTGCGGGATTGCAACAGTTGCTTCGTATATGTTCAAGTTATGGTTTGCAGTTTGATATAAAATTTAATAGCAAAAAGAGTGTGGTTATGATTGTTAAAACCAAAGAGGACCTTAAGCAAAATTTTCCATCTTTTTATCTAGGTGATCAAGCATTAAATGTGGTGAATAAAATAAAATATCTGGGTCACATTATCAAAGATGATTTAAATGATGATGATGATGTGCACATATTTCCTTAACACAGCACGAAGAGTAGGAATATTATTATAAACAAACATATATTGTAAGTTGTAAGTTGTATGGACAAGCAAATATGTTGGTTCGTACATTTTTTATGTGTACAGATGAGGTTAAAATAGCTATTTTTAGAGCTTATTGTACTTCATTGTATGCAGCACACTTGTGCTGTAATTATAGTAAAGCTAAAATGAAAAAGCTTCAGGTGGCATTTAATGATGCACTGAGAATTTTGCTTAGGCTCCCAAGGTGGATGAGTGCAAGTCAGATGTTTGTTTATAATAATATTCCTACTCTTCGTGCTGTGTTAAGGAAATATGTGTATAATTTTATGTGTCGATTGAGTAATTCAAGAAATTCAATTATAATGGTTCTAAGTGATCCTACATTAAGTGATACTAAGTACTCCTCCTGGTATTGGAAGCACTGGAATGAATGTTTATATGTTTTTAAATAGTGTTGTGGCATGTACATTTATGTATGTATTGTCTTGAATTTTGTTACTTTTGTGGATATGGACCTAAGAGTCTGAAATAAAGGAATAATAATAATAATACCTTAAAGTTATAGATAAATAGCTGCAAATTATAAGTGTGTTTTCATGTGTCTTCACTGAAGAGAGAATTAAGTCTTGCCATACCGCCATAAAGCCCAGATCGGTGGAGTGTTGCAGTGATGTTTGTCCTTCTGTAGATTTCTCCTATCTCCACATATGATCATGGAGCTCAACTAGAGTGACCATCAGGTTCTTGGTCACCACTCAAACCAAAGCCCTTCTCCATCAATTGCTTAGTTTGGCCAGGAGACCAGCTCTATGACGAGTCCTGGTTGTTTCAAACTTCTTCCATTAAGGGTAACAGAGACTACATGCTTCTGATTATTAGCTGTTAGACCTATTATTAAGACATGTGTGCCTTTCCAAATCATACCCATTCAATTGAATTTGGCACAGGTTAACTTCACTTGAAGTGTAGTAAGATCTACAAGCAATATGCTCCTGAGCTAAATTTCAGCTGTCCCAGAATACTTATGCAATGGAATCATTTAAGTTTTTAATTTTTAATAAATTTGCAAAGATGTTAAAAACCTGTTTTTTGCTTTACCATTATGGTGTATGGAGTGTAGATTGATGTGGAAAAAAAGTAATTTAAAGCAGTTTAACATAAGGCAGCAACATAACAACGTGAACAAAATGAAGGGGTATGAATACTTTCGTAAGGCACTGTATATGGAATACCATAATTATGTTAAGTTAAATCTCAACATAAATAAATCATGTTTACTTTACATCATCTCTGTCCAGTTTTAATGATTTAGGTTAGCAGACCATCACTGAATCAACACTGAAACTTAACATTGATTTTTCATCAGGTTTGCAGCCTGAAATAATGTTATTTTAATGAGAAAAAATCAATTAAGATTGACATAAAACCAAACTTTTTTTTTTCAACTTTAATTAAATCACTTATTTTGAAAAAACATTGAAACAATTATCAAATCAGTCTTTCTTTATGTACAGCAGGACCCTATGCCAGTAAATCATGTCCATTTGGACTTCTTTCAATCAGAGACCATGTAGAGCTGAAATTAACATGGTTCTGAACCATAAAGTCACTAATTCCAAAACTGTTGATTAAACAACTCCACAAACAGCTTTACCATCTTCACTTCTCATAAACCAGTTTGTCATAATTTGCTATTTTCACAGGGATTTACTGCAGTGTGATTTACAGTCTCATTGGCATCAGCATTCTGGAAACCATCCTTGTGAATCTTCTGAAGGCTAAAGGAGCAGAGAAGAGATCAGTGGAAACTACAGCTGCTATTACTGGACGAGATAGTAAGTCTCTGATTATAAGGAACATTTTCCTGTATCACATACTAAATATAGTGTTTATCCAGAACAACAATGTTTTGTATTTTCTGTCATAGATGTAGGAGACCTGCAGAGCCCTCCAGACTCAGTCAGAGATCAGAATGGGATGCAGAGATCACTGTGCTGGACCAGAGTGGCAAGAATCATAGATTTGACTTTCTTGATTCTTTATACAATCACCATTATTGCATTTCTGTCTGTTCTTGAGAGGATTTGGTTTCCATAGTGATGTCTTATACATGAGATGGTACACAATTATTAACACATTAAAAACACATTATTTATTATTAATAAACAACTATTATTCAGACATTATAAATCACTGTAAAAAACATTGTAAAAAAAATATATTTGTAACAGTAGCAATAACAGTAGTTTTACCACTTATCTTACATATTTTCTTGTATTTTTTTTTAATGAAAATATTTGAAAAAGTACAATAATAAATTGTGAATTTAAATGCCTTTAAAAAGAATCTGTAATTTTACAGAACTGTTGCTGTTTATTTTACAGACATCCCTGTATTTATGAAATATAGAAAATATTAATAATACTTACTATATGGTTAGGGTTAGAATTAGGGTTTGACTTAGGGTTACTTGCATGTAATTATGCATAATTTATTGCTATTATAAGAGTAAGTACATGTAATGTGTAACAAAAACACCTTAAAATAAAGTGCTACAAAATAGCGTGGTTTACTGGTCTAACATGTCCTAAATATATTTAAACATTAATAAACATTAACAGTAAACATTGTGAAATACACTGTGCATTTACTTACACACGCACATGCACACACATATACACGTCTATGTTACTAACAGGGGACTGTCACTCTACACTGACCAAGAGGGGACCAGTGTTTCTGGTCATTTTGAAGAAACAAAAAATGACATACTGTCGAGTTATTTTGGAAGTTCACACATCAATACTGCCTTTAACTCGAAAAAGAGCCCAGTCAACCACGGACACTAGGATCAACTCAAAAATGGCTTTTACTTTGCATCTTCAATACACTTTCTACAATCATGGTTGGTTTGCAGTGTGTTGATTTCCATTCAATTTCATAATTGATTAAAGCAGTTTTCCAACAGATGATAGTTTGATTGAAGTTAGATGGTGATCTTGAAACAGTAGTTTGCCATTTCAATAGCAAAAAGCTCAGCTTAAGTTCAAATAGATTCAGATTTGGTTGATAACCTTTAAAAAAAAACAGAATAAAGTACCTAATTACAATCAAATATTTGACATCCCATGCATTAACATGTCTACACAATATGCACACTCTCAAATACACTTAATAGTACACATATGAACCGTATGCATTACAGTGCAACATTATCATGCACAAAAGAAGTTGGTAAAATGTCTCTTACGGTTCAAATAACACACAAGATGGTATTTACGCACAAGATGCCATTTGTCTGAACACAAATCAGTATTAAACTTGTTTAAATAGTTTCATCCTACCAACAGCGTCCCAGGTTGACTAATCACTGATGTGCATCCGATTTCTAGCGTCCTCATCTACTCGTGACTCTTTAGTCATGCAATCCTTTCTGTAGAAGAGGCATTGTGCCGCCAGAGACTCATCGCGCTGTTAATCTTTTAGAATGAGCACTTTGTTTCACTTTTATGCCATTCAGTGTATTAACTAATTACAAAGCGCACCTGATACACATTCTTCCGTGATACATCGCCAGTTTCCGACGCTTTTCGTAGCTTTCCGTAACCTGCTTCCTCTTACATAATCATGATGCAATCAATTCGCCACACAGAAATTTCAGTTTTCTTCACCAGTCAAATCACTTTTGAATGAACAAATTATGTTTCTAACTCCACACCTCCCACTAGACACTCTTGGTTCTTGAATCTAAGATGTCACACCCAACTCCTTTCTTCCAGATTCTTGGATTGCTCCTCCACTGGGGTCAACACAACTAACCGTCGAACATCCCTATGAAAAACGGTTGATGGGATTTTGATTCTTTCACCTTTGGAGACCTTTTTCATATCTGTCTTCTCACGACCCGAACAAAAGACTGGATGACTTGAGAAAACTCTGACGTCAACATCTCTTACAATACCTTTAGGATCAGCTTTCGCCTTGATTACTCTTCCTAACCTGTATTGACCTCTTAGAGCATTCTGGTCTGCAACCCAGACAATGTCTCCTACGGTGACATTTCTTTCCTTTGTGTGCCACTAATTTCTCCTTGGATGACCCTCAATCTCTTGTACGGGTATCCTGCAAAATAGAAATTGCCTGGATCTCCTCTTGCACTCTGTCTTCCCAACAACAGAGAGTTCGGTGTAACATACTCCAAACAATACTCACGACTTTGCGTTCATGCATCTATGGGCCTTTCATTTGCCAGATTTGCTGCCATGTACAGAAAAGTCTGGAATTCTCCCCACATGAAGATACTATCACCTCCTAGATTAAGAAGAGCTCTCTTCATCACACAAACAGCAGCTTCAGCTGCTCCATTCCTATGGGGTGAGTTTGCTGGATGAAACTTCCAAAACCAATAAGTTCCATGTTTGCCAGCTTCCTCTTCAAGCTCTGGATTATGTACTCTCTCCAGGAACTTGTAAAGATATTTCAGGGCTGACTGTGCTCCCACAAAGTTTAAGCCTACATCCACACTTTCTTGGGATGTCCTCTCAAAGCAGTGAACCTCATGTAAGACAATAAGAATTCCTCAGTGGATTGATCGCTTGCAACATCAGCACGAATAGCCCTTGAAGCCATGCAACAATACACAATCATGCAGCTGGTTCAATCCTTTCAGGTGGGAGATCACTCATAATCTGCTTGCACATCTTTGCTCTTGCTTTCCTGCAGATAACATAACTTTCCACCACCCTTTTTGCCAGTCTTCGACCTTTTACTACCCATGCTACTTTCCTCATTCTCAGAAGAGTCCCAGCAATCTCCTCATGGTTTGCATTATGTGCTTCATGAGCTAGTAGTAATGATACTCGTGTTTCCATGGGTAATAATGGAATGGTGGATCTCTCTTTCTCAAAGGCCTCATATCTTCCACTGCACACAAGAAGTCCGGTGTTTTCATCTTTAAATACAACCAGTCTGCAGAGTGTGGTCTCAGGAAATGTTGTGCTCTTTTGAACTGCCAAAAAGAGTTCCTTCAATGCATCCTCTCCTTCTTTCACTGTCAGCACACGTTCACTGATTCCATCTGAATCTTGTTTCCCACATGCTGATTTTTTATTTTTTACCTCCAGCCATTTCCTCACACTGCGCCACACCCAGCCAATGACCCTTGTCAACCTTGACAGACTACTGAACTTCTCAATATCCACTAATATTTTAGTGATTAGTCTGCTCAGCAGTTCCAGTCGAGACAACTCACCAGGTACTGATACCTTCTTCTCTTCAGTGCTTTCCTCCATCTGAGCTCTAGTCACTGCCGCTGAGAAGACTTTCCTTTGGAGCTTGTTGACCCTTTCTCTAGCATCATTAGCAATTTCAGCTGCTGATTTCTTGGGGCATTCATCCACTGACCTTTTAAGGAATTCTGGTCCATTCTGCCACATCAAGATCTTTGGGGATTGCCCTTTGTTTGATGATGTCTGCGATGTCCAGATCCCCTGGAATCCACCACCAATCACCAGTCGTTACTGTCTTCTGAATCTCTCCGATCCTATTTGCAAAAAAGGTTTGATACCCATAGCTATCACGCTGGATGGCTCCCAACACCGTCTGACTATCCACAAGATGACACCATTTCTCTACTTCGATTCTTCCATGCTTTTGAAATATTTCCTAAGACATGTTGCAAAGACTGCACCACAGACTTCTGCCTTTACAGGACCCCCTTCAATTCAAGTGGTGTTAGCTTGGCTTCGGACTCAACTAACCGAACAGCCACTCCTTGGCTTGTGTTCCACCTGAGATATAACAATGCACCATAGGTTTTATCACTCCCATCCGAAAACGTGATTCCCCAAGGTTTTCCTCTCCAACTTGCAGGCGTAAGGCTTCTGTGGAACTTAACTTTCTGAAGTCGCACATACTCCTCAAACAAATCAATAGCTTCTCCCCGGGTTCCTTCCGAAAGTGCTGTGTCCCACGTAAGTCTTGTTAGACACCAACTTCCAGCTTCCTGGAATGCTTTTCTAATGAGAATTGCGCCTTTCTGTTTGGCTGGTGTGACAAGACCAAGTGGGTCGTAGAGTCCCGCAACCTGACTCAATAGATGTCTTCGGGTCAATGGATTTGGTGTGTTCAATCTCACCTCCTCTTCAAAGAGATCCTGCTCAGTCCTCAACTTCTTTTTCCTTTTGGAAAAATTTACAGAAGTCATGATATACAACCTATCCTCCTCTGCTAGGTATCCAAATCCAAGGGCTTTATCATCCTCTACACCCAGCTGGTTAGGAATCACAACAATTTTCTCAGGAATTAAATTAAGTATTTATCTGACTATGAGAAGTTAGATATATCATTTTCGATTTTTGATATGAATCTTTTCACAACAGACCGTGTTTACTCACCTGGTTGTTTGGTTGCATTTAATTCTGAGGAATAAAATGAAGTATTTATCTGACTATGGGAAGTTGGATATACAGGGGCTCTTGGGATAAAAATTTCTCGAGTAAGAGCACGTGTTTACCTCTCTTAATGTGAGGAGGTTGAGGTAGTCAGCAGGGGCTGCTGGGCGGGAGCAGTCCCAACCTACCGTGTTCCAGCTCCTCATTCTGGGGGCGTCACTTCTCGTACTACACAGAGTCTAGAGTCAGATTGGCGCTCCCAGGCTGAAGGCTTCTAGCGGAAGGCGTTTCTGCGGACCGTCATTCTCGCTGTATAGTCTTCGTCTAAAACGTCCTGACACCTAAGGCCTATAAGACTTCTGAGGGCCAGCTCCCTCTGGGGAAGAGTGGTGTACACCGCATTACACGGTGCCCGTCTCTCCTCAGTGCCCTCAGGAGATCGGTCTGCCAACCCTGCCGGTGT
>NW_015536480.1:580973-581748 GCF_001515605.1 Sinocyclocheilus anshuiensis
CGGGCGTCACTTCTCGTACTACACAGAGTCTAGAGTCAGATTGGCGCTCCCAGGCTGAAGGCTTCTAGCGGAAGGCGTTTCTGCGGACCGTCATTCTCGCTGTATAGTCTTCGTCTAAAACGTCCTGACACCTAAGGCCTATAAGACTTCTGAGGGCCAGCTCCCTCTGGGGAAGAGCGGTGTACACTGCATTACACGGTGCCCGTCTCTCCTCAGTGCCCTCAGGAGATCGGTCTGCCAACCCTGCCGGTGTCTGCATTACACGGTGCCCGTCTCTCCTCAGTGCCCTCAGGAGATCGATCTGCCAACCCTACCGGTGCTACAGGGCGCAGCGGTCTCCGGCGAGCACTTCTCTCAGTCACCACCCGGAAACGTAGCAGTACTAAGAGGCTCGCTACCTCTACGGAGGTCTCTAGAGCAGATAGTTTGGCCGTCCCCTGCCGGGGTGCTGCTTCAGGGCACCGAGCTAGCCGCTCTGATTACACCAGAGGCCAGTCTCGAGAGACTGGTTCCCTTAGTAGGTCACCTGACAGTGTGGGAGCCCCTGTCGAGAGACTGATTCCCTTTGTAGTCACCTGGCGGTGTGGGAGCCCCGGCCAAGCATGTCTCGTGGGTCCTGTCGAGCAGGCTCTGGTTCTACCAGTCTAGTCTTCCTGGGACATGACGCGGGTCTGAGGACCGTCGTTTCAATAGGAGGCTTCAGCAAAGGAAGTCCGGATGCTTATGACTTAGGACTTTGCGCGGGCAGGCTCCTTTGGGGAAGAGCGGTGTACAT
>NW_015536480.1:581829-632049 GCF_001515605.1 Sinocyclocheilus anshuiensis
TCCAAGTGTGCTTCATTGGGTCCTGCCCCGAGCAGGCTCTGGTCTAGTCTTCCTAACAGACGACGTGGGTCTGAGGGCCCTCGTTTTCAATAGGAGACTTCAGCTATGAGAGTCCTGATGCTGTGGCTCAGGACCTCGGAGGGCAGGCCCCTCTGGGGAAGAGCAGTGTACACCGCATTACACGGTGCCCGTCTCTCCTCAGTGCCCTCAGGAGATCAGTCTGCCAACCCTGCCGGTGCTACAGGGCGCAGCGGTCTCCGGCGAGCGGTTCTCTCAGTTACCGCCTGCAAATGTAGCGGTACTAGCAGGCTCGAAGGCTCTCAGGCTAGAGCAGCTAGTTCGGCCGTTCCCTGCCGGTTCGCCTCTTCAGGGCACCGAGCTGCTCTGATCACACCAGAGGTAAGTCTCGAGAGACTGATTCCCTTAGTTGACTATTTGGCAGCGTGAAAACTACTGCCAAACGTGTCTCCAAAAGTGGGTCCTGCACACTGTAGTGAGAGGCCACAGAATCCAGTTCGGTTCTCCTCCGCCTCAATTCAACGGGGTTTTTCCCACCCTGGTGGGCCCCGAGCAGGCTCTGGTAATGGAACAGAAGTAGACACTCTCTGAGGACGGAGGCCATCAAGATGGTCCCTCCTCGCGTAGCAGAGTCTGGGTCCTACAGCTGGTACTTCACCATTCTGAGGAAGGATGAAGGGTTGCGTCCTATTTTAGATCTGCGTTTTTTGAACTGCTCAGTCAGGGGACTAAAGTTCAGCATGCTCGCACTCAAACAGGTCATGTCTCAGATCAAGTCCGAGGACTGGTGTGTCACGATCGATCTAAAAGATGCACATATATCCATCCTTCCTCATCATAGGATGTTCCTGAGGTTTGCTTTTGGGGGCAAAAGCCTACCAATACCGGTTCTTCCTTTGGCCTTGCACTCTCACCCCACACTTTCACGACTCAACCCCATCGACAATTGGTTGATATTAGCTCAATTAGAGCGGATGGCGGTTCTCGCTCACACAAAAGAGCTTAGAGAGCTATACAGAGAACCACTTATCCGGGCGTGGTGTGGGATTCGACCACGATGCAGGCACGTATGTCTCCTACTCGGATCGAGTCGATACTCACCGCAGTTGCAAGAGTGAGAGAAGGCCGGTCACTCACTGTCAAGCATTCCAGACTGCTGGGTCTGATGGCAGCTGCGTCCAACGTGATTACTTTTGGCCTGCTGTACATGAGACCCCTACAATGGTGGCTTAAGATCAAGGGGTTCTCCACGAGGGGAAACCCACTTTGCATGCTCAAGGTCACGCGGCGGTGCCTATGTGCCTTAGACATGTGAAGGAAACCTTGGTTCTTATCTCAGGGCCCGGTGCTGGGAGCTCCTGGTTGCCGTGCGTGCTAGCGACGGATGCATCTCTCACCGGTTGGGAGCGGTCATAAGTGACCGCTCGGCCTGCGACCTGTGGAGCGGCCGCCATCTCACGTGGCGCATGAGTTGACTGGAGATGCTGGCCGTGTTTCTAGCTTTGAAACACTTCCTCCCAGGCCTAAGAGATCGCTATGTGTTGGTGCGCACCGACAACACAGCAGTGGTCTCTTATATATGTGGGGGCAGACATCCTGTCGAGGCAGGGGCCGAGGCCCGGGGAATAGATGCCTCACCCCGAGGGGTGAAGCAGACTTGGAGAGTCTTTGGCCAGGCTCAGGTGGACTTGTTTGCGACTCAGATGATATCGCACGGTCCCCTCTGGTTCTCTCTCTGACTCATCCAGCTCCACTGGAGTTCTGGAGAGAGTGCACCGGAACGAGGTCAGTCGACTGCCAGTAGCCCCGTTCTGGCCCGGCCGAGTATGGTTCTCGGTCCTAATTTCTCTCCTCGACAGCGCCCCGTCACGAGAGATCTCCTCTCACAGGCGGAGGGCATGCCACTCCTGGCTCCCTTTTCTCTTGCCTTAGTTGTGCTCTTCCACACTAGGCAGGGATTTGCAAGTCTGGCGGCGAAGGCATCTTGTTCCCAAAGCATTTTCTGACGCAGCTCGAGTTCCTTAAGGGGAACGTCCCAGGTTACGTATGTAACCATGGTTCCCAGAGGGAACGAGACGCTGAGTCTCAGGGCCATACTTCTGGCATCCCTGCCAGCGCTTGCTTCACTCCTAGAAGCTGACACCGGTTTCACCGCACGTGCTTTTATGCTTCTTGGTCGCTACGTCACCCCGCCCGTGATGTCTCGTCCATCCATTGGACTGATTACACATGTGATTCAGAGTGTGGCCACGCTGAAGGTGTTCCCATAGCGTTTTCCGACACAGCGTCTCGTTCCCTCTGGGAACCATGGTTACATACGTAACCTGGGACGTTTTGCTGTACTTTTGCTAAACATCTGAACTCGGTAGAGTGCACACTATTGGGAATCTGTGTTGCAGATTTGGCACATTTTTCAGAAGAAACCTTTAGAGTCTAGAAACTCATTGCAGCGAAAGATGCAAGTCTCACCATGTATTTCAAATCTGAGAATGATGAAATTATTTTAAGATGATACTATGTAATTAAGATGATACTTTATTTTTTTTAAAGGTGAGACTTTCTTTTTGGGCAAACCAAAGAAAATGTGAGGTATGAATTAAAACATCCAGTATGTTTCTGCCAGGGGTGTGGACTCGAGTCACACGACTCGAGACTTGACTCGGACTCGAGTCCCAAATTTGATGACTTGCGACTCGACTCGACATAATTAAAGAAGACTTGAGACTCGACTTAGACTTTGACAGCAATGACTCGAGATTTGACTCGAACTTGAGCCCTGTGACTCGGAAAGACTTTATGATCAGATCAAAGTCGTTATAGACGCGTCGCTGCAGCGTCAAAAAAAAATAATAATAATTTGATTCGTCTAGTAGCGATCTCCGCTCGTGAAAAGCGCTGCCCTGCCACTGAGGTCCACCATGATCGAGTGACGGATCCGCATCCCGCCACGACCCTCGCACTCTGCCAACTCAATGTGTTTTAATTTTAATTTTTATTTGTAATAAACACAGATCTTCACTGTTTTTGTTCGATCAGTTACATATTTTAATTGCATGTACATTTTATTTGATTTAAACCTCCATTAAGTTTAAAGTTAATCCATAATCGAGATTTAAATCTGAGTTTAAAGTTATGGTGCAACAGGATTAATGTTAATCTTAAATTTAATTTAAATCCAGGATCAAAATGATGGGTTAAAAGGTAAACCTGCTTATTTTTGAAGGTTTAAAGTGTGGTGCAACAGAATTATTAGATAAACCTTGATTTAATCTAGATTTAAAATTAATCACTGCAAACCATTTAGCTATAATTTGAAGAAGAAAAATGCACATTATTTCGTTCGATATAACACCTAGAAGCATATATTCTTATGCACACAGGCAAAGTATGTTGCAGTTGTTATTTCTCTGAAATTAAGTTGTCTTTGCTATTCTGTTACTAATAAAATAGTTTTTTTTTTCACTGCTTGTCCTTTTTTGGCACAATCCCTAATAAAATAGTTTTTTTTTCACTGCTTGTCCTATTTTGGCACAATCCCTAAATTACTATTATTTTGATATGGTAATTAATACTGATTCACTAATTTGGGCAAAGAGCACTAATGACTTGTTTAAGACTTGAATCTTAAAGTTGAGGAATTGCAACTCGACTTGGACTTGCCTGTCTTGACTTGGGACTTGATTTGGGACTTGTCTGTCTTGACTTGGGACTTGTCCGTCTTGACTCGGGACTTGACTTGAGACTTGAATGCAAAGACTCTCGAGACTTACTTGTGACTTGCAAAACAATGACTTGGTCCCACCTCTGGTTTCTGCTCACAGGTGCTGTAAGGGCAGAGTTTCCAAACACAGCTTTTGCCTACAGCACAAATGTAACAATTGGGGATTTGCAAATAAAACAATTTAATTTGTTAAATATTGAAGTAATACTTCAGTAATTTATTTTAGTTGAATCCTCTCTTGACCTGTTATGATTAAATGTATTACATGTAATACAATACACTGTATTTGAGTTCTACTTGAGTATAAAAATAGTATAGATAAAAAGAAATGTTTTGAGTTGCAAATAATTATAATAACAATTTATAATGATGCAGTACTTTGTATAGTTATGAACTTTACCTTTTCAATAATTTAACCACACTTCAAATAGTGCTTTTCACAATTTTGCATGGTTGCAAAGCAGTTTTACATACATATGTGACCCTGGACCAAAAAAACAGTCTTCAGTAGCATGGGTATATTTGCAAGAGCCAAAAATACATTGTATGGGTCAAAATTATCGATTTTTCTTTTATGCCAAAAATCATTGGGATCTCAAGTAAAGATCATGTTCCATGAAGATATTTTGTAAATTTGCTACCATGAATATATATAAATTTAATTTTGATTAGTAATATGCATTGCTAAGGACTTAATTTGGACAACTTTAAAGACGATTTTCTCAATATTTAGATTTTTTGCACCCTCAGATTCCAGATATTCAAATAATTGTATCTCGGCCAAATATTATCCTATCCTAGCATACAATACATCAATGGAAAGCTTATTTATTCAGCTTTCAGATGATGTATAAATCTCTATTTAAAACAATTGACCCTTATGATTGGTTTTGTGGTCCATGGTCACATATAGAAAGTAGTTACAAAAGTAAAGATATGTATACAACATATAGTCATGGATTTGAAATGGTGAAAGAAATTCATGAACTTGATCAGAAGGTTTATTACTTTAGTATATTCCCAATACATTCCAATGCACCTGTGCCAACACTTTTTTCCATTAATGGTTCTTTATTGTCCCATACGGACAACGACAACGTTGCACTTGGAAATGTGGACTGCTGGGCTGTCAAATTATTATGAATTATTAAATGAATTATTAAAATGATCCTGACCAGCCCTCAAAATTACAAAAAAAAAAATTACTGAGTACTGCGAGACCGTTAAACTGCCAAAACATTTCATTGCATTTTACATTTAACATTTGTGCAGTGCATTGAGAGTTGAAGCGTGAAGACACAATGGGCAGAGATGTTACGGATGGTTTTATTCCTTCCGCATGCACTGAAACATAAGCTGTACGTTCACATTCTTCCACCAACTAACGGAACTGTCTGTATTTTAGTGCATGCACAAGAATAAAACTAATGTTATGCCGGTTTATCCAATTGTTTCCTGCAGCGTTAATGACAGATCATGTAAGGTAAAAGGGAAGCAAAACATTCTGCAGATGATATTTTATGTTGTGCACTTTGCACAATGCACTTTTGTTTTCTATACAGGCTGTTTCACGTTTATTTCCACGCACCGCTTACTGCGCCTATATTAAGACTTTTCGGCGATTCGCAGTCTTTAAGTCCATATAATTTGTGCTGTCATTGATGGAAAAAAAATGGTTTACTTATAGTAGTAGGCTATTTGTAACAGTACAGAACGACTACAAAGTAACAGCAGTTTATCACCGCGCATGTCTGCTTTGGTGGCGCATCTGGTAAAGCGAGTGCACGTGTGTGGCGACCAGGGTTCGAATCCAGTCCGCAGTTTCCTTTAGCCAATGTTCAAATGTCTGTGTCCAATGTTCCACTGATGTTCTCTGGATAATTGAGTTGACTGGTATGTTGGGGGTGTTAGTAAAAGGCAATTTCTTAAGCTGTGCCATTATTTATAAAGGTTAATTTATTGCATTAGAAGCACACAATAATTGTTCCATTAGCACACTTCAAATTTACTTGGAATGCCATTGCAATGCATTTTAAAGTCACAAAAAGTAAGGGATAGTATGACCTCAGTTTGTTATTAGTATGATATTAATGTATGTTCAACACTCTTACAGTGTAATTGAATTGCAATTGTAATGTCACCAAAATACATTTGAAGTTTATGCTGAATGAATTCTGCATTTCAACACAATAATTGTGCCATTAGCACACTTCAAGATTACTTTGAATGCCATTGCAATGCATTTTAAAGTCACTAAAAGTAAGGGATAGTATGACCTCAGTTTGTTATTAGTATAATATTAATGTATGTTCAACACTCTTACAGTGTAATTGAATTGCAATTGTAATGTCACCAAAATACATTTGAAGTTTATGCTGAATGAATTCTGCATTTCAAAATTAAAGGGTACAAGACTGTTCTTCATTCTGATCTGTAACTGAGTCTGGAGGGCTCTGCAGGTCTCTGACACTGTCTATGAGAGGGAAAAAAGCAAAGCAGGCTCTGGATAAACGCTGCATTTTCAAGGATTCAGGGATTCAAAGCGTTTATTTTCATATGCCCAGTGAGGAAAACAAGTTTCCCTGAGCAATGAAATTCTTACTTTGCTGTCCACAATGAATGCCAAGACAAGTGCAAAACTATACACACATACACAAACTATACACACATACATACATGCAAACGCAAGAAACACAATAAAAAAACTATGTTGCAGGAGTAGGAATATACACTATGAAAAAAATAGAAATATAGACTATGTATATCTATATATGCGAGTATAGAGTAGGAATATAGACTGTGAAAAACAGAAATATAGACTATGTATATCCATATATGTGAATGTACAGTAGTAACTTATGTGCAAAAAAACAATAGTGCAGTAACATTTTGTGGTCTGCATAGTCTCATATATGTATTTTTTTTGTTGGGGGGGGGTCTTTGCTGATACTCCATTATAGAAAAACAAATGAAACAAATGTTTGTTTCATATGCGATTATGTGGTTTTACATGTGCTAATTTCTGACTTTAAATGTTATTTCCATCCATCTATCCATCATCCAAACTGTTCGACTTGACAATAAACATTAATGTTTAAAACTGCTTATTTAGACTTAGATGGTACCCTGTGTGTCATCTTTTACTTTAAACTCAGGAGGTGAACTAATCATTTCTGTTTCCGATACAGACTGTATAGCTTCAACCGGATGTGACATGACAAAAGAATGAACGACTCAGGAGGTGAACTAACAGACTGCAAAGCCTGAAGACCTAGCTAAGCTATTAAGATTAATCATTTCTGCTTCTTAAAATTTGTCCTTGGCTGCATTATAGAGTTGACATATTCTAAATGTGATCAGTGTTTGCACAATTAGACATGTTGGGGAATGAACCTAATAAACCTTAATTTATAAAGTGAAAGTATATAATATTGGAAGATGTTGCTCATAACCAGATGCTGTGTAGTCTCTTATCATCTTGGCCAGTAACAGTAGCTGTTGTTTCCACTGATATCTTCTCAGCTCCTTTAGCCTTCAGAAAATTCACAAGGATGGTCTCCAGAATGCTGATGCCGATAAGAATGAAAATCCCACTGCAGAAAATCCCAGTGAAAACAGCAAACTATGACTGCAACAGCTTTCCTGTGCTATTATGCACTTAAAAAAAAAGGGTACAAAAGCTGTCACTGGGGCAGAACCTTTAAAATGTTCCACTTAGGTACTAAAATGTATACTTTGGGTACTAATATGTAGTTTAAAGGTACTAACATGCACTCTTTAGGGGTAAATACATTGCAAAGGTGTACCTTTTCATCGGTGCTGCCCCGTGACAGTTTTTGTACTTTTTTTTTTCCTGAGCATGTATATATAATGTACTATTTGAATATGCATATGAAATTGTAAAAGGCAAACTTGACAAAACAATGTCCAAATAAGTAAAAATGTTCAGTTGATGTGATTTGAGAAGGATTTTCGACTTTTCTGTCTTAAATCCCTAAATTCTAAACTATATTTCATTTTAAGAGAATACTCTAGATTTAATGCATATCGTTTGATCACTGTGACTTAATCTGAGCTTCAGTTATAGGACTGCATTTTGGTTAGAATTTAATCTTTCAGTTTGTCTTTTATTTTACATTTTCAAACTAGACTTGTAAATTCCTTGATTATCTCCTAACTCTGTCCAGAGATCACAGAGTCATAGTGGCATAATGACATTAATGTACACAGTGAGAATTGTAAACATAAATGCAGGATATGTTTTGCCATTTTGTATTAATTTTTAAGCATATGTTTGACTAACAAAAACAACATTCCTTTTCCAATAATTCACAAATGCAAAATGTGCAGTGATTAGAGTAGCCTGCTGTCAGTGGAATGGGACTGAAAAGCCTGCTGAAATGAGTGACTTTTCTGCTCTGATGGAATGAATGACAAGAAACTAAAGTTCTATCATGACAACTCTCTGAAGATTTTAGCAAGGTAATGGTTATGACCAGGGTTGGATTGGTAATCGGGCATGCCGGGCATTTCCCCGGTGGGCCGACGCACTTAAGGGGCCGACAAAATGTTTTTTTTTGTTTTTTTTTGCCAAGGACCATCACGCAGGGACAGCGACCAGCCAGTGGCCCATTGGATTGTCTCCTGTATAGACAGCGTAAACCATCCAATCACAATGCGCTATAGACGGAGCGATGAAGTATTTTGCTCCGCCTATATAAAGATCACATCACTCGAAATTCTTCCTCGTCGGCTTTTCCCACGTTTTCACAGCAGATTTATCAAGAACAGGCTTGCTCTGCGGTGAGTGATGCTGGCCAAAGAGCCAGGCAGGAGGAGGAGAGGAGAGTAGTTGAATCTGTAAAGTGCTTGATAGGGACTCGCAACGGAGGCAGACATCTAACCTATCCTGTGTGTGCGCGCCATGCAGTAATATTTTTTTATGTTTTTTAAAGAAGTCTTTTCTCACCAAACTTGCATTTATTTGATCTAAAATACAGCAAAATTAATATTTAACAATCAGTAATATTGTGATTTTTTTTTTTACTATTTAAAACAATTGCTTTCTATTTAAATATATATTAAAATGTCATTTATTTCTGTGATCAAAGCTAAATTTTCAGCATCATTACTCCAGTCTTTTTGTGTGTGTATATGTGTGTGTGTGTATTATATATATATATATATATATATACACCTTGCTACGTGTACTGCGTTAGGCTAACCAAGACTTGTCATTTGCACTAATATATAATGTTGCTCTTTTGTTTGTTTTGACTGCTTTTATTGTCCTCATTTGTAAGTCGCTTTGGATAAAAGCGTCTGCTAAATTACTAAATGTAAATGTAATGTAAATATATATATCAATGATTTGGGTTAGGGTTTCAGAGGAACTCTGAAAGCATGCTGCAAAATGCTCAAGTGAATGCTAAACAGTCATTTAAATGTAAAGCAGTAAGCTCATTGGCTGCATATGCAACGTGAACCAATCAGCTTGTGCCAAGTTGTTTAACGCTGTGAAATCAACAGTTACGTTAAGAACCCATCAGCATGCACCATCTAGATTTTCATGAAAGAACTTGGCCTCTGTTAAAAGAAAAGTTACAGTGACCAAGAAATGCAAAACAAATCTTAATTCTGTAAGCAAAATAACAAATCCAAACATAAAACAACAAATTATACACACAATGGCAAGTCTAAAAATGAAAAAAGTCAGAAAACACAACAAAAACATCTGTCATTCAAGACCAGCAGAAAGTACAGTGTGCTGCAGCAGTAGAAAATTCTCTCAGTATAAACAGTTCCCTTTCATGGGATCTTCGAACTGCGTCCTCTAGGGGGCGCTATGGGGAATGCCTCGTCGTGACCCGTGTCTGAAGCATACATTGAAAAAACACCAACTCGTTGGCCGGCGACAGCCATGACGTCACTACCGGTGCGACTATAGTATAAATAGGCGCAGGGAGCACACATCATTCTCTTCTTCATCTTCATTGACTGTTCTGTTTGAAGCGTGCATTCCAAGGAAAAAGTAAGAGTTATCTCTATTTATTATGGCGAGCACTAGCGGAGCATTTAGAAGGTGTGTGCATCCGTGTCATCGCTATTTGACACCAGATGACACATATGATGTATGTGTTATTTGTTTGGGCGAAGAGCACGCACGCGATGTCCTCGAGGGGGCAATCTGCGTGCATTGCGAGTTCAACGAGTTGGTGTTTTTTCAATGTATGCTTCAGACACGGGTCACGACGAGGCGTTCCCCATAGCGCCCCCTAGAGGACGCAGTGTCTCGTTCCCTACTCAGGGAACCATGGTTACACAAGTAACCTGAGACGTTTTCTGACTTGTCATTTTGTTATTAGACTTTTTAGACCATTGTGTTTATAATTTGTTGTTTTGTTTTTGCCTGTGTTTAGATATACAAATATCTCCCTTTACATTTACAGCTTCCTTGCAACATCTGTGCACCTTCTGATGTGAGAACCATATTATTAAAATCACGTTAGTCACGTTTATACTGATGAGCTCCCACCCTCCCTGGGAGTGAAAGGTCTTCTTTGACTCGATGGTCACCCATGCTGCATCATTAAATTTAATAATTGTAATCTCCTGACCTGTGTGAACAGACATTAAAATTGTATTTTATATTGAAGTCAAATAGTTTAGAAGAATAAACAATGTTATCCTGTGTTTGTTTGTCAAAACTGATTCATAGGTTTCAGATGTACTTGAATATGCTGTAGATTGCAGTGTTATATTGCAGGTGTGGCTGTCGAACGGAAACCTGTAGAGATCCATCCAACAAGCCGTGGTCAGAGCTAAAAAGTCAGATGAGGCTATATAGCCAAAATGGATCAACCTCACATATGGAGACTCCTTTGTTCCAAAATCTGTCTTGATTTAATCATTTAACACTGATTCATAAAGACATGATGATTGGCAGCATCGCAAGATCATGTAATATCAGGGTGTCCAATCCTGTTCCTGGAAGGTCATCATCCTGCAGAGTTTAGCTGCAGTTGCAATTAAATACATCTGAACCATCCTCCTTCAGGGAGTGTGGTTTCATACGTAACTACATTTCCCTTTTTGCTTGTATGTCCTACAAAGGTTGTTCTGTTTAATTCTACTGTAGGCCTACTATAGGTTGAGGACACTCTTCACTCAATTGGCAGTTCAACGTCAGTGCTGTGACCAGAAACACTTCGTCTTAAGTGTTTCTCCCTCTACTTCTACAATCATTGCTACTGTCTACAAACCACCAAAAATAAAGTCACATGCAGCTTTTATGTCTGATTTTGCTGACTTTTTGACAGTGCTGACCCCGAAGTTCCATAGAATCCTTATTGTGGGGGACATCAATATTCACGTGGACCAAAGTGACTCTGTAATGGCAAAGGGATTTCTATCATTACTGGACTGTTTTAACTTTTCGCAATTGGTAACAAGTCTGACACATTGCAAAGGTCATACACTGGACCTTGTGCTTACAAATGGCTCATTTGCATCTCAGTTATCATCCGTTGACATTGGTCTGTCGGACCACTCAGCTGTCTTCTTTGATTTGGAATTACATCAACCAAGTGTGCGTACAACTCGAACTGTAACATTCCGGAAGTGGAAATCTATTGATCAAACAGCTTTTTCGAATTCTGTTGTTTCCATTTTAGGTGATTTTGCATTTAACATTGTTGGAAGAGAAAGTTTCACAGTTGAATAATTCTCTTATTGCTAACTTAGACACTTTTGCTCCTCTGAGGACACGCAAGGTTACTTTTGCTCGTTCTGCTCCATGGTATAATGACAATCTGAGCACTAAGAAGGCTGCCTATCGGAAAATGGAGCGTAAATGGCGTCTCACTGGCTTGGATGTACACTATCTTGCTTGGAAGGATCTTCTGGGTGATTACAGAGCATTAATTAAGACTGCAAGATCTTCTTATTTTTCTCAGACTATTGAAAAAAAACAAGGAAACCCGAGACACTTGTTTCAAACTATAAATTGTCTGCTTCAAGTTAATGCTGTTTTTTCTACCGTTTCTCAGCAGTTATGTAATTCATTTCTTAATTATTTCAATTCAAAAGTTGATAATGTTCGTAAACAAATTTCAGTTTTTCCTGTTTCTACTACCTCATGTCACTGTTCACCTGAGTTCACTGGTGTTCTTCTTATTAACTTTCCTCAACTCTATACTGAGACTCTTAAACGGGAGGTATCTAGCATGAAATCTACCACTTCCTTGCTTGACCTTATTCCCACTAGTTTATTTAAATCTTGCTTTGATGCTTTGTGTCCTGCTGTTCTCAGTATTATAAATGACTCCTTACAGACTGGGGTTGTTCCAGCAGCATTAAAGATTGCTGCTGTAACCCCTGTACCTAAAAAAGAAAATGGTGCACTGGACGACTTCAATAACTTTCGTCCTATTTCAAATCTCCCATTTTTGGCAAAATTACTTGAGCGTATTGTTGCCTCTCATTTGTGTAATCATCTCACAGTTAATAATCTGTTTGAACCTCTTCAGTCTGGTTTACGTACGTTTCACAAAAAAATATCTTGTGTTTGAACGGTGGTAAAACTGAAGTTATGCTCATTGGTTCCCATTATCAAATTTCTAAAGCTGGTTGTCTGTCCCTGACTCTTGACGGTTCTGTTTTGGAAATCCAGAATCGAGTGAGGAACCTTAGAGTTATTTTTGATGCAAATCTGTCTTTTGATTCTTTTGTCCAGAGCACTGTTAAAACCTCTTTTTTCCACCTCAGAAATATCGCAAGATTGCGTCCTATGTTACATTTTACAGTCGCGGAAATGCTAATAAATGCATTAGCCTTTGTCGTCTCGCGGTTAGACTATTGTAAATGCTCTTTTAGCCGGAGCTTCTAAATCTACACTTAATAAGTTGCAATACGTACAAAATTCAGCCGCTAGGATTTTAACAGGGACTAGGATTGGCAGTCATATTACTCCAGTGTTAGAATCTTTGCACTGGCTCCCGGTCAGGTTTAGAGTGGATTTCAAAATTATGATAATGCACCCTATGTTAAATTTTGCAGTCGCGGAAATGCTGATAAATGCCTTTGTCGTCTCACGGTTAGACTATTGTAATGCTCTTTTAGCCAGAGCTTATAAATATACACTTAATGAGTTGCAATATGTACAACATCCAGCCGCCAGGATTTTAACTGGGACTAGGATTGGCAGTCATATTACTCCAGTGTTAGAATCTTTGCACTGGCTCCCGGTCAGGTTTAGAGTGAATTTCAAAATTATGATGCTTATTTTTAAAGCATTACATGGTCTGGCACCACATTACCTTACAGAATTGTTACATCCATACACTCCTAGTCATAGATTGCGTTCCTATCAGTCAAACCTGTTGGTTGTTCCTCAAACACTTCTAAGATCTATGGGAAATAAGGCTTTCTCTTTCTATGCTCCTGTACTTTGGAATTCTCTGCCTCTTGAACTTAGGGAAGTTCAGAATTATGATGTAAGTTTGCTTGTTGATTTTGTATTGTATTGATTATACTGTGTTTAGCACTTTGAGAAGCTGCTTTTAAAGGCGTTTTATAAAATAAAGTTTATTATTATTATTATTATTATTATTATTCAGGAATACTAGAAAGGTGTTTTGGTGCAGGCTGCAGAAAATGGGCGTTGGTCCTCCAGAAGAAGGATAGGACATTCCTGAGTTACATTATTAAAGAAGGTCATTCTGGTGTTCACCTGGAATGAATAGAAAGGTAAAAATTAAGATTTTTGATGGTGTCATAGGCAGTGCTTGAAGTGGAAATAAAGAAGTGCTGGTACCCACCATATCCCCCCCTCCCCTTATTTATTTATTTATATATTTATATTAAACAAATAAGTACTTTTTAATCATTCACAATATATGTACAGTGCCACAATCAATCAATCAATAGTTAAATAAAAGTTTTCAATACAAATTAGCACAAGTCAAGCTGCGATACCAAACAGGACCACAGGGAGACGCCAAAGACCACTAAATCGCCTGCCTACTATACGGATTCATTCAGAATCACTAAATCTCTGACCACCGCATAATCAGCATTCATTATAAAACACTCTTGCTTTTAAGCCAAATACACACTGAAAATAATAATTTACTGACATCTGGACGTAAATCACTATTCTCGCCGCAATCGCTGATGAAATCGGCTGTGTTTTCTCTGCATTAGTGCTGTATTGAATTTACTGTTTGAATTCGTTTACTGGATCCTTGGACTTTCCAGGAGTTTACCGGTTTAAAGTGATGTGATCGCAAAAGCCTGCTTCTTTTCATTTTAAGATATTATTTTCGTTATAAAGTACTGATTCAAATTAATAATCAATAATTAATTATTATTCTACTACTCTGCGCGCCTCCCCTGACATGCTCTCGCGCCCCACACACTCCGCTTGCATTCATTCACATGACTGGTCGAGATGAGAGGTGATCAGGGTAGTGTGATTTATATAGTGTCCTTTCTAATCATATATGGGATTATATAATCACCCAGACCCTGACGCTTTTACTCTGAGTACCAGCAACATGTCAGAAGTGCCGGCACACACAAAAAAGTGCAGGTACTCTAAAGGCTAAAATATAGAAGTACCGGTACTGCGTACCGGTGCGTACTGGCCCACTTCAAGCACTGGTCATAGGTAGTGCTAATGCTCCATTTTGTTGAGACTATGGCAAGCCAAATTAGCTTTTAATATTCCCAGCATTAGTCATCATAATAGCATTTTTACTAACAAATCGGATTACAGAGCTCTAATTCACAGCAAAATCCCCAGTGTTTAATAAACATTGCTCGGTGTTCATATATGTCCACCCTACAGAGTATTACAGTAACACTGAAGCAGTGCTGAAGTTAATGGCATCATGAGCAACATATAGTCACCAGTTCCATTTAACTCTATTGGCAACAACAGAACTTGCGACCATAGTTGGCTCTGGGAAACGCAGCCCCAGTTTGACTTTATTTCTGTTAGACGTCTACAGAAGCTCTTAGTGAGAAATTTATAGAGATTTAGATATTGATGTGCTATTGAAAATATTTGGTTACCATTGTGGTGAACAGTGTTTACTTTGGTTGGGCTACTGACGTTTGAATTCTTAGGGTTAGTTTTTTTTTGCCTGATGTAACATATTTATAAAACCAACAAAACAAGAAAATGAAAATCTCATTGTGATGTAGATTAATTATTGAAAATTATTTAATCACCATGTAGCAGTCTGACTGATGGCATCTACTTGCCTATTGAGTTATGTTGTTAATACGCTTTCATTTTGCACTAACACAAAAACAACAACACCACTGTCAATTACAAAGAATTTTCAAACACGCGTTTCACAAAAAGATGTGAAATAAGGTGTCAGCCAAACACACACAGACATCAAGAATCAGCATGTGAACCTCAACAATGGTGATAAAATTATTCATGCTGCAATGCATGCTGGGAGTCATGGGGGAGTTTTGTCTGTGCTGGTACCCAGCATGCATAAAACTTTTAATGTCACCATTGTTGAGTTTCATATGCTGATTCTTGATGTCTGTGTTTATCTGAGTGTTAGAGCAGCTCAAAGTGCACAATATGTTTTTAGAATCCTTCATAACAACTGATTTACATAATATTGATGGATGTTATGCTGTAAAACCACATTTATATCATAAGCATGAACTTCAGAAAATATAATATAAACTAAACTTGGGAAGAAATCAGTGAGTCTGGCCACTCAATGAAGATTATGTGACTGTCAATGTGTAACCAACATCACCTGACTGCATTTTCCCTTGGCTTTTCTTGACAAATGTGCTTCAAAAACACAAAAGCGAAGTTGTAAAGTCAAGGGTCAAGAGCCCAACAAATGTAAACACTGTTCTCAATAAGGGGAACTTCAAATTAATCCATTATTTTCAATAAAACCTCAACATCTAAATCTCTGATAATTCTCAATGAGAACTTCTTTAGACATATGAAACCATACTCTCTCAGGTCAGGCCAGATGGTGTTGAACAAACTGTGGCCTATGCATCATACACTCTATCAACAGGTGAGTGTAAATATGCCAAATGCCAAATGTTAATTTCAGCTTTACATGGTCTCTGATTGAAAGAAGTAAAAATGAAAAGACTTACTGGTATAGAATCCTGCTGTACATAAAGCAAGTTTGATTTGATATTGTTTCAATGTTGCTCCAATATAAGTGATTTAATTGAAGTAAAAAAAAAGAAAGATTGATTTTATGTCCGTCTGTTTGACTTTTCATCAGTGAAATAACATTATTTTAGTGTGAAAAAACCTGATGAAAAATCAATGTCAACATTGATTCAGTGTTGATTCAATGATGGCCTGCTATAAGAAAGTAATGAAAATAATCTGTAAAGTTCTTCCGCCATGTATGATTAGTCAAAGCATATTATTTAGAGGAGGTTTCGGTTTTTCATTAAACATTACACATACTGTTAAGAGAGCGTAACTATCAGAGCAAGTATCTCACTTCAAATAACTGTACATTCATGTCATGACGTGAATATGTAGCCTTCTTCCTTATTTCTGGTTAAATTAAATTAATGAATAAATTAATACTCATATTTAACATGTGTAACATTTGAGTTGTATGAGTCTTAAGCTTAATTTTTTTTTAAATGTAAAGCAAATAATTATGAAGAAAAATGTGCATTTTACTGGACTGCAGAACCTCTTCCACTAATAATATAATATGTTCCAATTATACTGTATATGTTCCTTATATAAAATATTTTATTTTATACTTAATCTGTATATCTGTATTTATGTTCTACTGCTAGTGTTATCTGTATGCACCAAGGGTCTGAGAGTAACGCAATTTCAATTCTCTGTGTGTATGTGCTGTACATGTGGAAGAATTGACAATAAAGCAGACTTGACTTGACTTGATATGTTCACACATACCCACCAACACATACCTTTAGTGATGTAAATTTAACTTTGTACAGACAGGGTTATTAATCATTTCACACCAGACTTCTGCTAATATGTGTAATATTTAAGTTTTATAGCTAGACTTTTGAAACTACATGATTCTGCAGTCTACAAAGTTGACATAAATGACAAAAAAGTATGAAGTGGAACTATTTCTGGTAACAGGATTTAAGGTTTTACACAGGTCCTCCAGCCTTAAAAGACAGGCTTCTCTACAGAGGTGGAAAGTAACTAATTACAAATACTTTTGTTACAGTACTTGGGTACATTTTTCAATTTTTGTTCTACTTTCTTGAGTATAATTAAATTGTGGTACTTTTATTTTTTTTAAAATAAAGAATTTGCCACATTTATTTTTCACAGAAAGTACAAGTACAAGTACAAAAAAGACAAAGGTGCCGATGAAGAAAGAGGGAGAGCTGGCGTTTGACAGGTAATTTTCAACCTACTGGAGTAGAGCCCTGTGCACAGGCAATAACAGACAGGTCTGACTCGGGTGCAAAACCAATCAAAAATTCCAGTTCAGCTGGGGAGCGGGGTGTTCAAACCACGCTTTGCTTTGACTGTCAATCACTGGCATTGGAGTTTTGAATCAATATTGTTAATGTTTCAATATTTTAGTGAATATAAGTGAGCTATGCTCTGATTTTAATTTGTAATTTTGTAATTGTAATTGTAAATTGTAATTTTTACCAGTGCAGTTTAAGTAAATAGAAAACACGGTTAATAGAAGGACACAGTAATTGCATGCACAGAGCAAGAACAATGTAAGTGCCTATAAATTCATGCACACAGTTGAGTTGAATGGTAAAGCTCGCCTTCTTTAAGTGCATTTAAACTAAATGTATGAAGAAAACTCTGTACGAAGCTGAAATAACCTCAACATTAGCAACAACACTGAATAAGAGCGCATACATTTTTACATGCATCTGACTGACAGATAAACCATTATTTTTCTGTCAATCAGATTCAGATGCACATAAAAGTGTAGACTCCAAGCATATTTTCAGTAGAACAAAAAATGTCTTTTCCATGTCTTTTTGCATTTGAAAGGACAAATACACACAAAAGTATGTCAACATATTCTTGTAAACACAGACGGCTATGAAGTAAAAGAAAAACAATTGTGAAAGACAACACAAGTATAACAGTATATTGGATCTGTATGTAGTACATTGTAGTATATTTGTTCTATGAATCTCACTTGTGAAACAGACATTACATGAGAGCATTTAATACTCCATAATGCTCACATCGTGTCATCGTATCATAAAAAAATAATACTAAATATCTATCTATAAAGATATAAGGTTACACTTTATTTCGATAGTCCACTTTAGACGTGTAACTACATGTCAACTACATGTCAACTAATTCTCATTCATTTGCAACTACATGTCTACTAACTCTCAGAGTAGACTGTTAGGGTAGGTTTAGGGTTAGTAGAATAAGTTGACAAAGAAAGTGTTAGAAGATATTAAGCAGACAGTCTACTAATACTCTACTAACTGCTAGTTGACATGTAGTTGCAAAGTTACTTACTTTTAATAGAATGTCTAAAGTGGACTATCGAAATAAAGTGTTACCAAATATAATACTACATATCTATCTATCAATTTATCAACCCCTCATGCCATGTTTGTTTTCATTAAGACTTTTATTTTTATTTTTATTTTATTACGCAGTTTTCTTTCTTTTCCCCCCCTTGAGGAACACTCATTCAACATGTTTCCATTTTTTATTTGTTCTTTTTTTTAACCATAAATAAATTCATTCATTCACCATGAATAACAGATGTAAAAGCAGAAAAAGAAGTGGAAATAATGTGCATTTAGCATTTTGCTAAACCCCAGAAGTTCTTCCGCCATGTATGATTAATCAAAGTATGTTATTTAGAGGAGGTTTCGGTTTTTCATTAAATATTACACATACTGTTAAGAGACCGTAACTATCAGAGCAAGTATCTCACTAAAAATAACTATACATTCATGTCATGATTTGAATATGTGGCCGCCTTATTTCTGGTCCATCACTTCCTGCATTGTGTAGGTGAAATACTGATGATTTTCACCTCGTGGTGGGCATCCAAAAATAAGGATGATAGTGCATCTAATAAAGAAAGAATGTATAAAGAGATTGCAGAAAGAATAAACAATGGCTTTCAGCATTTAGAGCTGTGCAGCAGGATCCAAATGAGACTAGGAGAATTCAGCTGTATATAGGCTGGCAGTCTGGACTAAATACAGTATGTTTGAGAAGATTATTCCAAAGCTAAGAAACCATGTGGGAAATTGCTCTTCCTCCCCTAGTGCAGTGGTTATCAGAGGCCAGTTGCATAAACTGCTTAGACTATAGTCTTAGAAAGTTTGTAATTAATTAATTTATTTTCCCTTCAAGACTGGTCACAACTTCTTAAATATCAGTTTCAAAAACACAGACTGGTCTCGTTTGAATCCAAAAATTAAGAGACATTACACCAGTCTATTCTATGGTACTACGTTCATACAGCAAGATCCAACAGTGTTTTAACAAGACAATCCAAAAGATTTAAGAAGTCGTGGCCTAATAGTTAGAGAGTCAGACTTGTAACCCAAAGGTTGTGGGTTTGAGTCTCGTACCAGCAGGGATTGTAGGTGGGGGGAGTGAATGTACAGCGCTCTCTCCCACCTTCAATACCATGACTGAGGTGCCCCCAAGGTGCTTAAAATTATTTTTGTGTACATTGTGTGTTTGTTTAAATAAGTGAGTGACGTGACATGTGGCCAAGTATGGTGACCCATACTCGGAATTAGTGCTCTGCATTTAACCCATCCAAAGTGCACACACACACCGTGAACACACACCCGGAGCAGTGGGTAGCCATTTTTTTCACTCACTTATTTAAACAAACACACAATGTACACAAAAACAATTTTAAACACCTTTACTTTGATAATAAGACACACACAAACATCAAGAATCAGCATATGAATGTCAACAATGGTGACACACATTTCATGCTGCAATGCATTTTGGATGAGTCAAACAAAACTCCAAAAATCCATGGCTCCGAAAATGCATTGTGGCACGAAGCATGTCATAATTTTTGAGATTCATATGGTAATTCTTGATGTTTGCGTGTCTCAAAATATTACTGTAAATGTTTTTATTTTTTTTATTTGACAGGTTTATCTGATTAAAATTTTGTTGAATTTCGTGCTGTATAGGGACACGTTACTACAGCCAATCATTTGAATTGAATTCTGTCATTAAAGCTTTGATGAATTACATGCATCAAATTGTGTCTAAACATTTTTTTCTTTTTGGTGTAAGAAAGAAAGCTGTTTTATGTTTCTCCATCTTTTATTTGGTTTTGCAATTTGCAATGTTTCATGGGATTGTAGCACATTCCTTTATTTAAGACATGAAGTAAACTTGTATATCTTGAATATCTTAAACACATAAATATAATAAATTGCTATGTATTGTGATCTCATTTTTTCTGTCTTTATAATCTGCACCTTTTTGTTTTGCCAATTTATTTATTTCTTTCTTGTTTGTTTGTTTGTTAAACTCTATCTAAACCACTGATCTATAATGGAGAACTGGATTGCTCATGACATCACATCGGCAGATGGACGAGATCCTCAACATATGTCTTACAAATTTCAAAATATTCATCCTGAAATCCAAATAAAGAATTATGCTTCATACTGTGAAAAAATGGAAAAATACCCAGTGTTAACCCTGCTCAGTGTTCATATTACAGAGATTTAAAATAACACTGAAGCAGTGCTGAAGTTAATCAAGTAATTAAGTGATTAAATACGTGCTGATTGTGCATTAGTGATGAATGTCTGCTGTTAACAAGTAGAATCACTGAAGGAAAAAGAAACACAAGAACTACAACTGACTTCTATTCACAGCCTTAGAAGAAATCAACTGAAATAAACATCATTAATCTTTCAAGATCTCAGCAGAGGGTGATTAAATAACTCTACAAACAGCATTACCAACTTTACTTACTAACCAAAGTTATTGAGAATTAACAGACGTTTAGCTGTTGATGTTTTATTGAAAATGATAGTTGAGTGAAGTTACCGTCTGGTTAGTAATGCATAAAGTTGGTAATGCTGTCTGTGGAGTTGTTTAGTCATCAGTTGATTTCATTAATGCTCTGGCTGTAAGTCAGTTGTAGTTGTTGTGTTTCTCTTTCCTTAAATTATTCTGTTTTGTTTTGTTTTTACAGCAGGTATTCATCACTAATGCTCAATCATTGCTTAATTGCAAATGAGACATGTGTGCTGAGCCCCCTCCTCTTCACTCTGCTGACCCACGACTGCACACCGTCACACAACTCCAACCTCTTTATAGTGTGGACATGATGCATGATAAATGTAACATTTTAATACAATATAGCACAGCAACAGAGGCTTGTATTGTAGTCTAATATTTACTGTATATTTGAATCAATTTCTGCTACTAATACAAGATATGTTCATGTTTAATATTTCCTGCATAATTACTTATATAAATAATTAGGGGCCAAGCCCAAATGGCTGTAGCCCCTATTGTAATTGTAGTTTTACTTTATTATTATTATTATTATTATTTCTCAATGGGGGTCTTTGGCAGCCCTATGAAGGGAACATAGGCACAATTTTTCAGAAATTTGGCACAATTGTAGTGATGGCCATTAATAGTGATCTGACCAACTTTGGGGTCTCTAGAACTAACTTTATAGCGCCACCACCAGTTCAAAAATTCAACATTGAAATTGTAATAACTCTTGAACCCCTAATTCTAGAAAAATGGAACTTAGTACACCTGATTCCACACTTCATGCTGATCACATTCAATAGCTTACATAAAGACTCCACCCATTACAGTAGCAGCCATTTTGAAAAGTACAGTATACACTACTAGTCTTTTCACTACTACTCCTTCAAAATTGATCCAATTCTTCCCAAAATTGGCTCAGATGATCATTGGACTGAGCTGCACAGAAATTACCAAACCTATTTTTTTTATTATTAATCTTTGTTCAAAAGTTATGAAGTTGTGAACTTAACGAGGTTGACCCAAAATTGGTTCAGAGGCTGTATCTCGGCCAAACATTGATCAATCAAAACTAAACTTAGTACACTTCGGCCCAATCCCAATTCTATTTTATACCCCTTCCCCTACCCCTTCCCCTTGTCCCTTGAAACAGAGTGTCAAGGGGTAGGGGTGAAAATATTCCCCTAAGAATTGGGACACCACTACTATGCCGTCACACGTCATCATACATCGTCTAGCTCCTACAATACACACACCTATACTGGTGTGCTAGTGTGCATTAGAGCCTTACCGTTCTATATTAATGCACTGCTTACACATACACACATACATTTAGGTCATATATATTTGGACACATCTCTCTTTCTCTCGAATTGGCAATATTTGAGAAAAGGGTTTCGCGATTTCTAATTATTGGGGGGACTAGCCCCCCTCAATGGTGGTTATCGCCCTGATCAGACATGAAAATATGTTGTGGCACTATTGTGCAGTCTATAATGATATGATGTTAGTTAGCAAGTATTAGCGATTTTTTGCAAACATTTCTTTGTGTAACATGACCCTAAATATGAACTCACGATTGAATGTAACATAAAACAAATGCCAATTAAATTATTAATGCCAAAAATTCTTACATTTATGTGTCTTTTTGTTCGCTCGGGCAGCCATGTTGCCCCTGAAGCCAGTTTACACTGAGATAATTCATACCCCTTAGTTTGAAGTGTGGTCCCAAAAAATATTCGTTTGAAGGGCTGTCTGGCCCTTCCCCTACCCCTACCCCTCCAACCAAAAGATAATTGAGACACCTTTTGAGGAAAGGGGAAGTGCTAAGGGGTAGAATTGGGATTGGGCCTTCGTCAACACCATGATCTGAGGGCCCATGACAAAGTTGGGAACAGTGCCACCTATGGGTTGTGAGATACCAAAAAATGCACATTTTCACTTTTAACTTTTGAACAATTAGTCAGAAAATTATGATATTGGTGTCTATGGATTCCTTGGGTCATGCCGAATCTAAGGATCGGATGAACCACGTGTCCACCATTTTGAAATTTGTCATAAATTGCTATATCTTTTGAACCATTAGACATATCTACACAAAAATCATCAATCGATTGCCATTCGTTTTAATGTGTCTCTTCAGCTATCAGGTTAACCGTAAGATACATTAGCATTATATAGCTTAGCATGCTAATCTGGCTAGAATGCTGTCAAGCGTTTGTGAGATCATTCTCACACCTAAACCTCTCTTCTGCAGCCAGTTAAATGCGTGTCAACTGAGTGGTGCGCTTTGCTAAGCTACTGGTTCCGAACCTCTAAGGTCGTGTGTTCAAATCCAGGGTGGCACATGCCCAAACCGCAAGAGATACTGTGCCAAGAAATTATGCTGAAGTTGCTTTTTTTCCAGATGTTGTGCTTTTCTAAGTATGATCTCGTCTGAGCTTTTTAAGTACTACATTTGGTGCATTTATATATAAAATCTTATTTTTGAGTTGATTGTCACTTGAATTATGGACCTTCAGGATCTGCATAAATCCATGTCTTCTCAGTGGCGTAATGACAGGTGTGACAAGCACCAGACCCAGAGATTGTGGGTTCTAGTCTTGTGTGGTACAACTTTATGTAATTTTGTGTCACTTGGAGCCAATTGCTGCAGTTGTACCTTCAACAACTCAAGTCTCTATACAATTAAACAAACCACAGTGTATTAGTGCAGTGGCATGCCATATAAATCAAAAGGCAATAGCTTTGAAAATGTTCTACAAATTCAATAGTGTAGCAAGTGTTTAACCATGGGAACTTTGCGATGTTTAAAAGTATCCAAATAAAATCCAATGTCCAAATATGCCAAACTGGCCTAAATGGCCTTGGCACCGGAATCGCTGCTTGCAGCTTTATTTTGTATGTAAATTTTGTGTTTGGTTTATTACCCGTCGGCAGTGTGCAGCAGACATACCCACCTTAATGAATTCAATAGATCTTTTATCTTGCCCGAAAAGACCATAGACTATTAATTTATATACACTTATTGTAAAAAGTAATCCTGTGCAACTGAAACGCTGTGAATCGGGAGATTTAGATTAAAAGTTTGGCAGTCAGTCAATGATGTTCTCTGTCAGAAAGGAATAATAAGGTTCTTCCAGTGACTTTACCGCCTGACAGCAGTTTAGAATTCTATAAGCAATCCAGTCATTGTACAGATCAGGGATATAAACTCAGAATAAAAGTTAGTATTTTGTGTTATCTCATGTGTATAAGATATAACATCGAGTGCATTTTGCAGTATTAAACACGTATTTATACTGATTTCATCAGGCTCCGAAAATTCTTCAAAAAGAACACAAAGAATGGCCTTCTCAGCTGCCATAGTTGCAACTCTTGCGTCAATAGAACAGGGTGTTCAACGCACCACCGTTTCTGTTTAAAAAACATTTTGCAACGTTTTGTCGGGGCTGAACGCAGCCCTGAAGCGAGTTAACTGATTCGAATCTTTGGCGTGGCTTCATTCATTATAAGGAGACGCGAAATGCTTGGTGTTCCCTCCCTGCTTCATAGTAACATAGTAACACTTTCATGCAATGATTCTCAGAATGAAGACACAGCTGCTATTGCTGAGTATTGCTTTTGTCTTGAAACTGATGTGTGAATCATTTGAAAGAGGCTGCTATAATTGCAGCCACTAGATGTCACTGGTAGGGTCTGTCTTTGAGGCTTTGAATCTTTTTTTGGTACAATCAGGAAAAAGCCTCAAAAGCTTCACAAGGCTTCATCTGCCCATCTCTATAAACAGGTTAGATTGGTTAACAAAAGAAGCACTTAGTAACACAGACTCAAGGCTTTAGACCCTCACAACAGTCAACCAACACACAAGCTCAACAATCCCATGCTGGGGCAGGAGGAAAGACTCTCTCAGCTTCCTGGCTTTCCACCTCAGCTTTATCCACCAGCTCCCATCTCGTCAACCATTTAGGTCAGAAAGGAGGTTGAGTGAAAACTCTGTATGTAACCCTGAAATTAGGGAGACTCTGGGTTTTCCGTTTCAGAATGGGAGGTTTGTCAAACCCGAGAAAGCAGGATAAGTCAAGCTCGTTTCTGAAAGAGAGGTAACTTATACTCAGAGACAGTCACCGTGGTAACTTACTCTGTGAACCTAACCTGGTCGGGAGCAGGTTTTCTTCGGTAAACCCAGAGTTTTTTACGGTCTCCTCCCCTTTTTAAAGCATAAGCGAGGTTTAAATACCTCATTCATTCATTCATTCACGCTGCAACAATACTTTTCTTACTGCGTATTTTTGTCTTATTTCAAGTACAAATATCAAAAAATTCTTACGTTAAGATGCCATGTCTATAGATGAAAAATGATATAAGGTATTTAGCCTTGTTTCCTGGGGGAAACAAGTGTATTTAAGTGCATTTTACGTAAAACATGTAAAATTGTCCGCCATAGGGCAAGAAAAATAATCTTAATGCAAAAGGAAAAAAGCATATTTTTAATTTCTTACCCCACTGGCAGATAATTAGCTAAATAAAAAAATCACAAATTATTTTTTTCCACCATGGAAACAAGACTAAATAACTTATGCCTTTTTTATGTAGAAAATGCATATTGATTTAAGAATATTTAGATATTTTGACTGGAAACAAGAAGACAAAAATTCTAAGTAAGAAAAGCATTTTTTTTGCAGTGCATGTATTCATTCATTGTGCATATTTTCATCATGCAGACACAGTCAAAGTGACAAAAATGGCATCTCCTCTTATACAGGATCCCGTAAACGAGGAGGCTGCATACATTCGTAGGGAGTTTTTTTTTTTTTCTGCCATATTCACATGCATATTTATTTGAATGGTAGCATTTAAAATGGTAGTTTTCTTTAAAACCCTCATCCGTCCCTCGGGTCATTTTGACCCAAAACTCATTTTTTAAGATTTTTTAAAACTCGAGTGTTGATCGTTATGTTATGAGACTTTGTTACTTTTGTCACGGTTGAACTGGGACTACATGAAAAAAAAAAAATTCATTTTGAAAAATAATTTTGACCCGCCACTGGAAAAGCATGGAATTTACGAAAAATGTATTTATAAAATAAATTTACATTTATTTTTTATTTATTTTGTCACACTTGAGCATGGAGCTGAAAGTTGAGTCGATTCGAGGATTCTATGTGGGTGTAATAAAAATAGTAACAAAAGTGTCCCTCGCGGGTCATTTTGACCCGGCCATAGGAATGAATGGAATGTCCAAAAAAAACATTTTTAATTTTTTTTAACTATATAAAATCTGACACAATCCAGAAAAGATGCATACCCAAACAAAGGGCTGAGACTGCAGAATGTCCCCAATGCACAAAACACTCACATACTCACACACACAGGCACACACACAAACACACATATGGCACACACACTCCCACTGAAACACATTATAGCATTTATGATGTTTCTGCTGAGAAATTACTGTAATTTATAATTTTCTTTTTAACTTAACACAGTTAAATTTGAGTGATGGGGTGGAGACCAATGAGTTTATAACATTTATATTTTTAAATGTATCTTTTATATTTATTACATATTTACGAAACTGTATGTATATGCATGTGTTTGGATTAAAATTCAGTATCAATTTCATTTTTTTTTTTTACAAAATATAATTTTTTTTAATGTTTTGATATATATATATCTGAAAGCCTTGCGATATATCTGAAAGCTTAATGAAACCTCAAGTTGGTGTAGTTTTAAAGATTTCACTTGTTTGGCTCATTTAAGAATCTCCATAGGATTCAATAGGCCCCTCTAGTGGCTGTAAATTGGAGATGCAGAGCACTTTAGTAAGGCCGCTGTATGCAGACGGAAAGTGTACGCTGCTCTCATGCTCTTTCTGAGAATTTTTTCCTGGGCACAAATCCGTCAAAGAGGAGTTTCACTGGACTGTAGGTCAGAGTTATAGACTGAGAATTTTTTCCTGGGCACAAATCCGTCAAAGAGGAGTTTCACTGGACTGTAGGTCAGTGTTGTAGAAAACGGTTTAAATGAGGCTAATCTGATAACTGATGATCACTTGATAACATCTTGCTGCAACCTCTGGAAGTAACCCAATAATTAGAATTTTCTTCAGGATTTCCAGTGTGGTTGGATGCATTGATCGCACCTTCTGAAAATGAAGCTGATGGAATGCTGTATGGAATGGAAGGATGCCAGATGGAGGGGTAGTACGAGATATATGCCGTAACCACCGCCACAGCTGTTAAATAAACACAAATTATTTACAATTTATTTGGTTATCTTTATTTTCTACAAATACAAAAGTTATTCTTTTTCCTTTTGGATTTTAAAATTCTTCTACTTGACCACCTCCTCTTCATCTCTCAGTGATGCTGGTGCAGGTTCTCCCCCCATTTTGCGAGCCTCTGCCTTCTTGCTGTCGACTGAGTACAAGTCAGTTAATTTCATTACTCTAATTAAGAAATGTAACAGGTTTGATTAGAGAATATTTAATAAGCCTATGTGAAAAGAGCGTTAAACTGTGTGGAAAAAGCTGCTGGGCATTGAAATAGACACTGAATGATATTTAATGTCAGATGTTTGTATAGTCATGTAGCCTACACCCATGAAACTTTTATGCTTAAAGCTTTACCTTGATTGAATTGTGTTTTTATAATTCATTTTTAGATGCTGCTACGTTCTTTTTCTTTCTTTCTTTCTTTTTGCCGTGGGATACCATGAAAATGAAATTTAGTTAAACAATTTTACAGTTTTCACCTCTGATATTATAACAGTGATTAAGAATTAAAGATATTTATTGACTCGGAAGTATGCTGATGTCTTTTTGTCTGTGCTGTTGCCATGGTGAATCATAATTTTGGAGCTCCATTGATCATGACTTCTCATAGTCGTGGTGCACACGCTAAACTCAGACTCAACCTAGAAGTCGACTGAACTAACACAATTTAGCTGTTCTGAAACCAAAAACTCAAGAGTTTTCCATCTCAGGGTAAGTCAACTCAGAGTCCAAAATTAAAAAATCGTAAGGTTTCGTTTTTTCGCTATTTTCAATTGTTCGTAAAACCTACTTTTTCGAACTCGTCCTTGATGGTTTGTCTGATTTTCGCCAAAATTCTTCAAAACCATGCTGGCAAAAAGTTATAGAATTCAAGCTGATTCGTCCAACCGTTCACGAATAACTCTGAGTTGGTTGAACCACCTTATTGAAACGGGCCCCTGATGTCCATACCTGGCTGAAGGGATGTCAGAGAGAGAGAGGGAGAGAGAGAGAACAACCAGAGAGAGTACAAAACAAGGAAAACAAAGTACAACCACATTGCACTAAACAAATAAATAAATAAATGGTGACCATATACATCCTTGTCCTAATACCCACACTTGCGGTCTTGTCCACTTGAGAGCGCGTGCACACGACAGGAAGTACGTATGCAAGACTGTCCCAGGTCTTAAAAACGGCAAAGCGCAGTGCCCTTAACGCACACTAAACCAACACTATCTTGAATACTACTCCGGAGCAGTACTCCAGGCTTAGTGTATCCCATCATGCATCATGTTCTGGAAATAAATTGTGAGACTTTTTGCCGAGATCTCGCAAGAGGTCACGGAAACCTTTCCAATGTCAGTTGAATATTAATATAATAATTAGATATCACATATAATTTGGTAGAAAAACAGTGTTTTTACGTTTTACTGGTGCAAAGATGAGTAGTGGTGATTTATTTTGTACATTTGCAACTGCTTTTTATCACTTAGTTAGAAGCACCACAAATTAAAATTATGTCATGTTATAGGGACTACTGAATAGACATTTAGTTGATTTTAAAATGCAAAGTATTTAAAATTAAAATAAAGCTATGTAAACACTTGCATTTTTACAACACTACAAGTGTGTCCCATCAGGTAATGAAAAGTTCGACACACACTTGTGGTCTTCATGCTCACTTGAACACTTGGGCCAAATACAGGAAATACGTCATATAAGTAGTCAAGTGGTCAAGTGCAAAGACCGCAAGTGTGGGTATTTGGACAAGGCAATTATTAATCTACAACAGGGTTGCCCAACCTGGTCCTGATCAACACACCTGAACCAACTAATTAGGATCTGAAGGAGCACTTGATAATTACAGACAGGTTTGTTTAATCAGGGTTGGAACTGAACTCTGTAGGAAGGTAGATCTCCAGGAACAGGATGCACCCCTGATCTATAACAATACATCGGTTTCACTTTAAATACTTTTCAGCTACTATAACATAAGTCTTTGGGAAAAACAGTTATTATACATCTTAAATGGATGCAGACACCACATAACTAATGCCTATATTGTCAAAGATGTACAGTAGTCAAAGGGATTTCAAATCAATGGATTTATTAAATACAAAATAGAAAACATTCAATTCAGGTTAATACAGCTACATATAGCCAAAAATGTAAATACACAAAAGTACCAAACAAAAAAAGCAAACAAAGCAATGTAAGATTGTAGGATTTCGTCATGTGAAAGTTGATGTGTGTTAAAGTCTTATCTGTAGTACATCAATGTCCAAACATTGTCCAGCTCTGAAGTTGGCTGATAGCAAATTAATAATCCAAGCTCTTGTAATGAAAACACGCCACAGCTCACAAACACCAGACTCTTCCTAACCAGGAACAATCAAAAATAGTCCAGACTATTTAAATCCATATTCAAACTGGACCATTATGTGGTGTCCTCACCAATAAAGAGTCCTTCTAAAATGCATACAAATACACCGTTTTAAACTCCTAGCATCAATCCAAACAGGCCATACATACATGTACCATCTCTGCAAAAAACATAAGAAATGTACACTTAAAAAAAAAAAACGACCTGTGTCGCTCGCTTACATCCCAGTATTGTTGCCATTTATCTGTCATTCGAGATTTTATAATCTTTCCCTCAGTTCTACTTAATGGGACATTTAAATCCACAGTTTGTTGTTTCAATGACAATTTAGCCACCTTTTGCCAACTCTCTCTACCACATGGCTTTACTTAAGAAAATCAGCAGGTGAGCCATGCTGGCTACTGCTGCTTGCTATTGCTAACGCTCTTCTTCTTCTTTGGTGTTTATTGGCGGTTGGCAACCTAACTGACTGGTGCATTACCGCCACCGACTGGAATAAAGTATGGATCAGGATTTTGCTTGTAGCACAAAATAAACCATAAAAACCAATCAAAACAAATAAACTAGAAATTAAAACAAAACAAATAAATAAAAAAAACAATCAAAAAGACTATATTCATTTATATGAGTCGATTTGACCAAATTATGGTGACTAATGGCGCTTTTCCACTGCACGGTACGGTTCACTTTTTGGGGGTTTTCCACTGGGTACAGTACCTGGTACCTGGTACCTTTTTTAGTACCACCTCGGTTGGGGGTTACCAAAACGTGACGTGTGAAATCTGCTGATCACGGATTGGCCGGAGAGAATCGTCACTACCTGCGTCACTGAACTTGCGACTATTTCAGGATCATTTCCACTCCATTCAGTCTCCCAGTAACAGCGTCCAGTCAGACTCTCTGAACACAGAACCTGAGGATTATACCCATCAAATCTGTCTGGATGATCAGGATATGACTGCTCCTCTTTCACATATGTCACCTTTCTGTTCTCCTCAGACAGAATGAGGAAAACATTTGCCGTGTTTGGATCCAGTGTGAGATCACAGGCATCTGAACACAAGACACACATTACAACACACACATTTACAACTAAACTACAAACAAGAAAACGGTGTGTCTGATTGAGGACTTACATTTGTGGAGTCCTGATGTGATCCTGAATTCTCCTCCATGATCCACACTAGAAAACACACACACACAAAGTGTCTATTAGTTTCTCACACAAACACACAAAATCTTCTCATATTGAGGACACAAACTCTCATATTTTTTAATTCGATTGTTTTACACAAACTCTCTTATATCTGTCTCAAGCAACCTAGCAACCACCCAAAACACCCTAGCAACTGTGCAGCAACGCACTAGAATGCACACTAAATGCACAGCGATCTCTGTCTGAGAAAGAGACAGCATAAACTCAAAACCTTCAAGCCTGTGCAGCAGGGCAACTGGGTGACTGTGAGGCGGAATAGTCGTGGGTCAAAACACCGCTCTTCCGTTCCGATCAAAACATTAAACAGGTTCTCCCCACTCAGTGACGCACCCACTAAGAAACCTGATCAAAGTACTCTAGTTATTGGCGATTCTATTGTACGGAACGTGAAAATAGAGACACCAGCCACCATAGTCCAATATTTACCGGGAGCCAGAGCGCCTGACATCTTGGCAAATTTAATAGACACCAGCCACCATAGTCCAATGTTTACCGGGAGCCAGAGCGCTTCACATCTTGGCAAATTTGAAAGTGCTGGCTAATACTAAATGTAAATTCAGTAAGATTGTTATTCACGTCGGCACTAATGATGTTCTGATGTTCGATCACTAAAAATAATGTTAAAGAGGTGTGTAAACTTGCAAGCACGATGTCAGACACTGTAATATGAGATATATAATAGATTGTCGTCACTCAATGGCTGGATGTCTAAGTGGTGCTCGCAGAATATCATAGGTTTCATAGACAATTGGACGAGTTTTTGGGGCAGACCTGACCTGTTGAAAAGAGATGGTCTTCATCCCTCCTGGGGTGGTGCCGCACTTCTCTCTAGAAATATGGCACATATTCTTAGTGTTTGTACTTGACTGGGGCCCAGGGCAGGAAGCAGACAGACTGGCTAAACCGACCGTCTGCTAGCCGCCTCATGTCACAGAAAGAGATGGTCTTCATCCCTCCTGGGGTGGTGCCGCTCTTCTCTCTAGAAATATGGCACAGAGTCTTAGAGTTTGTACTTGACTAACTGGGGCCCAGGTCAGGAAGACAGACTGGCTAAACCGACTGTCTGCTAGCCGCCTCGCGTCACAGAAATCAGTTAATTCTCAGCACATAGTGTAAGGCCCAGCTTGGAAGAACTCTCCCTGATTGCAATGACTCTCCCAACCTCTAGTTGGCACTAACTAGTAACACTCCCCATCATTTCGCTTACACTGGTTCTATGCAATAACACTCCTAGCCACTAGGTGGCCCTAGCTTCTGTTGATAGATAACATCACTACTCATTAGGACTTGAATGCCCCCAGCCGTGTGTCTTTACCCAATTAATGTTGGCCTATTTAAGCGTGCCCCATTTGTTCACCTGTGTTCAGTCTTGAGCCTACTACGCCTGTGTTTCCTCACCACCTAAGCTAGTTTATTGAGATTTTGGATTTACCAGGAAGTATGACCACATTAGCCCGGGTCTGTCAACACTGCACTTCATATATGTAAGTGTGAACTCGTGAAAATCTATACGATGTTTAATAGGGAGCCAGTGCAGTGCTGACAGAACCGGACTATGCATTCCGTCAGTAATAAACAGAGTAAAGGTTATGCGTATTTGGCATGCTGTCCAAGGGGAGGGCTCAGAGCTTGGAATTTTGGCCTGAACCCAGAGTACACCCCCCCCCCCCCCCCCCCCCCCAAAAAACAACCGCTAACACTCATAATGTCGAGGAATAGAGGTAAGTCTGCGGTGTATATATACACCTGTTAATTAGGCTGATTACTGATTGTGCTCCTCCAGAACTTTGTTAATAAAACATTTAAAATCTTGTTATTACTTATAAAGCCTTGAATGGTTTAGCACCTCAATACCTGAGCGACCTCTTATCGCATTATAGTCCTTCACGTCCACTGCGTTCTCAAAACTCTGGCAATTTGATGATACCTAGAATATCAAAATGTCTAATGCAGTAATATTAGTAAGAATAGTTGGAACTGCTTTGGAAGTGTTATTAAGTTTTATTGTTATTTTTGACATTGCATTATTGTTATGGTTATCGGTTTCCATTATTTTATTTGTTCAGTAATACAAATTGTTCATAGTTGTGAAAATTCTCCTTGTGAAATAGGTTCAGAATAAAATAAAAATATAGCGAAAGGTGGCGATTTGTTTCCTTTTTTTAATCTATAGAGCCATTTACACAGATTTTAAGACCTAAAAGGAATTGTCCCTCCGGTGGAAAACATTAGTATTGTGGCCTTCACCTCTCATTCGATAGCCGTTATGAATACTGCATTTATTGTTCTCTCACAATAAAGGCACAAGCCACAACAGAAATCTTTGAAACCAAAAATGTTTTGGTCTTGTTACAATACTAAAATACTTATAATATAATCATTGCAGCTTTTTTACCCCGTTTGCAATAATTCTTCTAATTTTTGTGTGTCGAGTGCAAGTGACGTTGTAGATAGTGGAGAATGCAAATGTCGATTACAAGTGACGTCACTTGCAGAGGAAGTGCAGGTGACTGAGAGTGCAAATCTGAGAATGCAAGCGCAAGTCTGCGGCCAGACCCTTCTCGAAACCTTGGTCTTTGGGGATTCATAAAATGGCTACTGTCACTTGAGAGTCAAAAAGGCAAGACAAAAGTAATACCTGTGGTAACTGATGATATATTGAGGTCTTACAAAGCAAAACATTCAGTCTGTGCAATAAACTGAACATTATTTTCAGCAATATTACCTGTAATCCATAGCCTCAAGCAAATGAGGAAGTCCAATTATTTTCTGCAAACTAGTTATTTTGGACAATTTGTTTCAATGAACTGGTTCAACTAAGCGATTCACCAGTTTATATAATCACACGATGACATATGTATTTCAATTGTATACAAATTTTCCATCCATTTAGATTATATAGTTTAAACATAAACAAATTAATAAACCTAATGTGAGTCAAATGCATCAGTCATACAGTATGTGAATCAAACAAGATTTCACATAATTAAATGTTCTCTAATCCAAACTGTTTCTGAAACAGAAGACCCAGAGTTTCCCTCATATCAGGGTTAACATACTCCGAGTTTTCACTTAACCTCCTTTCTGAAACAGGTCTCTCATCAAATCATCAAAGAGAAACTAAGGCCTAGGACACACTAGAGGATTTTCAAATCTTAACCGATTTTAAAACCATAGGAGACCACATACATGAAGACAGTTTCAAACTATTTTAGCCTTATAATTCTCTGAACGCGCACACTAGACGATTTAACTAGACTGTGAGACCACACACTTGTTGACTGTAGGAACGATTTCACAGTGACAAGATCTCACAGAGACCTGCAAGATCAAACAAGAATAGAGAAGAAAAACTCATGGAGGACAATCGATGTTGTCAGCTGGCTCTCCTGGTGTGTGTTTTGTTGCACAGTTAAAAGCAAAATAGAAAAAAAAAAAAAGAATATGGGTGATGTTCTTTCTCAGTACTCCGCTTTTGTGGCATGTTTGTGGCTACCAAGTTTCAGCTACAGAAGCACGCAACATCCGGTAGGTGACTCTTGCTCACTCTAATGGGCCATCGCGGGTATCACGTCAGAGGCAGCCTGATCAAGAGTCATGTCTGATATTTACTAGAGCCCGGTCGATATGGTTTTTTTGGGGGGCCAATACAGATACCGATATTAGGGAGTAAAAAAGGCCGATATCGATATAGCCCCCCGGGATCGCCAGATCGGTCAGCGCCCGACCGCGAATTTAACTGTCCATAACTCCCGGACCCCAGGGGCTATCGACGCCGGGGTGGTCTCATTCGAAAGGGGGCCTCGAGACGGCGTTTGAGCTTTCACAATATCCAGGTCGCCAGTAGCAAACAATGGAGCGCGCTCTTCTGGGCAAACTATGTAATTACACCATTTACAAGCATTTTATCTGCGTTTTATGTTCTGTAAAAAAAAATTCATATCGGTGGCAAATTAGCCGATACCGATATATCTGCGACAGGCTAATATCGGCCGATAAAACCGGCAAAACGATATATCGGTCGGGCTCTAATATTTACGATTGGATTTCGGGGACACTCCGTCTCGATCGGGAGGAGTTATATAATCGTAATGACACCACACAATAAAGGATTTTTTGGACAAAAAATCATTTGCAACAAGCCTCGTATCGGGCTACGCCCCCAATCGTTCAGGGGTGCAAATCAGGCATAAAATCTGCCTTAAATTCTTCAAACGTGTGGCCAGCCTTAGAGAGCTTCAATCCAGGTCAAAAACACAGTGATTTAAAGCCCAGTTTCCAATGAACATATAGATGTTCTTTTTCCAAATGGCACACAATGTTCTCATAGAGTCTCTGTGAAGCTCAGTATCCAAGTGGGACATAATTCAGTATTTTATGTTTTAAAGGAAGTTGGGCTTCATTCTTTTTTGTGAGAATCAAAGCAGCATCTCATGACAACCATAAAAACAATGACAGATTCTCTCACAATCACAGAAGACAGGATGACTGTTAATACTCAACTTACTTGAGTGTGTCCAGATGGTTGAGTGTTTCAGAGAGCAGCTTCACTCCTGATTCTCCTGGGTGATTGTAGCTCAGATCCAGCTCTCTCAGGTGTGAGGGGTTTGAACTCAGAGCTGAAGCCAGAGCAGCACAACTGTCTTCTGTCACCAAACAGCCAGATAATCTACAATAACAAGTTTTAAAATAACAGCAGCCTAATATTCCAGTTGCTGTCTGTCTTAATATTTATCAAACAGCAAATTAGAAAATCACTCACTGCTCTTGATTGAATCACTTTTATAGATTGACTAAGGATTCATATAAATGTTATTTATACAGTGAAGATGATGCAGGTTACTTTATTTAATTTCTGTCTATATTTCCTACCTGGATTTCTGCTAGACCAACCTGAATATTTTTAAAGGACTGTTTGCAAGGTCAATTTGGTACTCACATCCTGTCCAAGCTGCGGTGCACAGAAACGATCTATCACAGTGCGTGAGCACCACATTGAAATCTCTTTTGCGCCATCTCGTGCTTGAATGGCTTAAACACTTTAATGTTTAATCTGACAATGCTTAAAACACGTGAAAATGATAAACTTTCTTGAGGAAGCAGCACTGGCCTGATCGTTCAGATTAGTTAAACACTGCATTCTCTTAACAGCAGGAAAGCTAATTGTATTTGCATACCACTACTAGTGAATGAGCCAGTGTAATGCAAATATATCTGAAAGGTCTGACACAATAAAATGCGACATTAACAATATGGTATAAAACGTTGTTTGTTTACATTGCGCCTCACATTATGAAAACAATATTTGGGATACCACAATCAAAACTTTGTGATGTAGACAGTTTGATGTTGAATATTCATCCAAATTATGGTGAAAACCATAATATGTGTGTTAAAATAACATTTGTGTTCAAAAAGTACAGAAATGCTTATATTACTTCGGTGGCTAACGGAGCAAACCAACCCTGTGGCGTCACACACTGGTTTTGCAAGATGGCGGCACCACTGCTCCAAAAGCTATAACAAAACATCCCTTTTTCTTTGTTTGTTATATATATTTTTTAATTAAAGTGTAAATCACTTTATCAAATAATGTAAACTTGACTGACTGCTTCACTTCCACTTTAAAACAGCTGCTTTGCATCTATGTACAGCCTTCAGAAGGATCCCAGCATTAGAAATAAGTGGACAGTTTATCTTTAATGGCATCCTGGATCACGTCTGAGGAATATACAGTATATTTTTCAGAGCCTCTGACTGTAGATTGTTTTGTAAATGAGGCTCAGCAGGGCTCGCAAAATCGCTAGCCCGGCATCCCGGGGCTATAGTATCTTCTAGTCGGGCTACCAAAATGTATCACCACCCTTTTCTGTGCACACTCACTCAAAGTGTGCACACAGAGAGTAGCATTTCAGACAGCTTGTGAACACAGAATTGATTCCTCTTTCACGACTCCTTGCACTTCAGTGAATATGTGCACACAAAGTTATCTCAAAATACCTGTCTAGTCAAGTATTCTTGTAAACACAGGTGGTTATTTTTTTAATCTAATTGTAATATCTAATTACAATCTAAATAACATGCATTTAGCATCTTTGTTTGGATTGTGATTAAAATGCAGTGGTTGCCTCTAATTTTAAATGTAAAGAGCACAGGCAAAGCCTTAGTTTGTTTGTATGAAGAGATTTCATGTATTTGTATTATTTATTTATTTGTAGTGGGATTTGTTTTAAAATGTCAGGTTAGTTTTATTATTTTACATTTTAATTTCACAAGCAAATGTGCAGCACTTTGAGAAATAATAAAAGGACACCTTTTCATTTATAATTTGTCTAAAGTCTCGTTTTGTTAAAAAAATGAGAAAATCGTATCTTGAAATCAGTATTGTGAATCATATCGCATCATGAGTTGAGTGAATCATTGCATCCCTATATGCTACTAATTTTTGCTGTGGTATCAAAGTAAAGTGTTCGTTAAATAATAAGTGTTATTTAAAAAATAAAGAACCATATGTGTATACATACACGTTCTGAAGCCCCTAAACTGCGTATACGTTCTGAAGCCCCTAAACTGAACGCGTTTTCAACCGAGGGGTACCCCTTGGATCTGATTTGTGCCACCTCAGATTTGATTGGCCCCCCTACAACCCTTCAAAATGCATTGATTTTAACCATTCGATGCAGAACGTGAAAGGATAATCAGTGACTGATGGAAAAATGCATTTTAGTGTCTTATTTATAAACTCTAGATGGGACTTTAAACTAATGTCAAATTAGTTGCAGTCTTTGCATGGCAGAATTAAAAGAGGGGTTTAGATCGTGGACAAGAGTCATCATTAGGGTTGGGCGGATAAACGATGCAATCGTCCACCGCCGACGGCTGACAGACATCACGATGTTGAGCCGGCATCGTGATCTCCCCCCCATACCAATATTTCAATAGTTTCTCTCGAAATTATATCATTGGGTAATTACACTGTATATAAATTGCATCAGGGAGCCGCTACTAATATGCAGGGCATTGAAACCGCTTTTGAATGTGCACTCTCTTTCGAGATCCGCGATCAAACAGACTATACTACGGAGCGGCAGTACCTACCACACATTTTACAAGATTAGATATTTGTCAGTGGTGCTCAGGATCTGCAAATCATTCGCCGTATGAAGAGATTTCATGTATTTGTATTATTTATTTATTTGTAGTGGGATTTGTTTTAAAATGTCAGGTTAGTTTTATTATTTTACATTTTAATTTCACAAGCAAATGTGCAGCACTTTGAGAAATAATAAAAGGACACCTTTTCATTTATAATTTGTCTAAAGTCTCGTTTTGTTAAAAAAATGAGAAAATCGTATCTTGAAATCAGTATTGTGAATCATATCGCATCATGAGTTGAGTGAATCATTGCATCCCTATATGCTACTAATTTTTGCTGTGGTATCAAAGTAAAGTGTTCGTTAAATAATAAGTGTTATTTAAAAAATAAAGAACCATATGTGTATACATACACGTTCTGAAGCCCCTAAACTGCGTATACGTTCTGAAGCCCCTAAACTGAACGCGTTTTCAACCGAGGGGTACCCCTTGGATCTGATTTGTGCCACCTCAGATTTGATTGGCCCCCCTACAACCCTTCAAAATGCATTGATTTTAACCATTCGATGCAGACGATTACCGGTGTAATAGAAATAGATGCGCTCAAAGCTTTCTAAGATCCAATCCATTTGATTATTTCATTTTTTTTTTTAATTGATGACCAGGTGCTGTATGTTTCCCAGAATTCTCTGCACTGTGAGTTAAATAAATAATTTAATACCCAAGTATGTTGAGTTGACAGTTAGGACTCTTCAGTCCAGCGCACAGCAGCTTCACTCCTGAGTCCTGCAGGTCATTGTTACTCAGATCCAGTTCTCTCAGGTGTGAGGGGTTTGAACTCAGAGCTGATGCCAGAGCAGCACAACCTTCTAACCCTGCCCCCCAATGTCATCGTCTTTGTCATAGGCACTTTGATTGGTCAGCAGCTATGCAGCCTCATACACAGGAGAGTGTGAATATTTGTTTTTGATTTGAATTGGTTAATTTAAAAGTAAAAGTTCATAGAGACCAGAATGGCAGAAAGTGCACAGTTTTTCTGTTTTACAGTTTTGAATGGTATCTTACTATTATCTGTACAACCAAAAACAACAAAGTATTTCAAGTTTTTCTGCTACAACTGAATGCTCCGGAGGGTTCACCGACCTCAGATGGTTAACAAACTGGACGAGTAAATGTAAAAGCCAAACCTCAGTTTGTTGAGTTGACAGTTGACACTCTTCAGTCCAGCACAGAGGAGCTTCACTCCTGAATCCTGCAGGTGATTGTTACTCAGGTCCAGCTCTCTCAGAGAAGAGTTTAATGATTGTAGAGCTGAAGCCACAATTTCATAATGCTGATCAGTGAGTTTACAGGATGTTAATCTGAAAAAGGGAGAAATGGTTAAAAGGCATGCTGGTGTGCTGATGTCATGCTCGATTAAAAACGTCACCAGGAAAGATCATGCTGGTTGACCATTCACTCTCTGGTCTTTACATTAGGAAGTAAAGACATGACTTATTTAAAAGTCATATTTTATGAGCATTATGTGTGATGCTTCAATAATTGTTTCTTCTTAATTTTACAGTAATTTATTGTGGAACGTTTTAATAGCTGAGTGCCATTACAAATATTTTTAAAGTCGGACTGAAACGGAAGTTGCGATTGTCTTTTTTTTCTCTACTGTGACATCTATCCGAGTGAAACAGTATCCGAAATGAGAGGGCGGGACTTGATTTTGCCCTTTGGGAATTGATTGGATCATTGGACGTTAGGTGTTTCTAAGAAAATGGAGGCAGATCTGAATGCCAGTTTGCGGTCAGTTGTGGCGGATTTCTCTCCACCGGAATACCTGCCAATACCCTTGCTTAAAGAACCTTTTTATTTATTGAGGACAACGACCACATGGATGAGCAACGACACTAAACAAGCCTAAGCAGCACGCGAGAGAGAGACAGAGACAGACAGACTGACTGACTGAGTGCATTCTCCATGAGGTTAAGTCATATTCATGAAAAAAATTGTTTGCCTTGTGCGAAAAGTAATGTTGTCATAATGACAATAATAATTCGTTACATTTATATAGCGCTTTTCTGGGCACTCAAAGCGCTTTACATAGAAGGGGGAATCTCCTCAACCACCAAATACCCAAGTATGTTGAGTTGACAGTTAGGACTCTTCAGTCCAGCGCACAGCAGCTTCACTCCTGAGTCCTGCAGGTCATTGTTACTCAGATCCAGTTCTCTCAGGTGTGAGGGGTTTGAACTCAGAGCTGATGCCAGAGCAGCACAACCTTCTTCTGTCACCGAACAGCCAGATAATCTACAAAAGTATTCTAAGTGTTAATGTAATAAAGAGATAATACAATAACAAAAGTGCTTCGAGTTGTGACCTGCAGGCCAAATGTGACAGTCATCATTTTCACCAAACAGCCAGATAATCTACAAAAAAGTGTTAATGTTAACATGCTTCATTTTAAGAGATATTTTAGATTTTAGACATGGGATGTGGGAATGCTGAGGGTCCTGCAACACCCCTTGTAGAGGACTGTAAAAACGATACAAAAAGTTTAACAAACAAATAAAAACATTTTATGTTTTGACTAATGTTACTTGTTAGTGGGCTATAAATCTGATTTTGTTTTAGATAGTTTTCATTTTTTTATATTATTAAGTCCACAGCATCCACCTTGATGATGCGACGCCAGCCATATTGCGCCAGAACGCCCACCACACACCAGCTTATTGGTGGAGAGGAGACAGAGTGATGAAGCCAATCCGAATATGGGGATTGTTAGGAGGCCATGATGGTCAGAGGCCAATGGGCAAATTTGGCCAGGATGCTGGGGTTACACCCGTACTCTTTTTCGAAGGACATCCTGGGATTTTTAATGACCACAGAGAGTCAATAATAACATCCTAATATCCTTTTTTAATGTTTAAGGTTACCGTACTCCCCCATGACTGGTGTGAGCGCTGATCAATGCATTGATCTCTATAAAGTGAAGCATCAGCTGTTTATCCTTGTGTTTACCCCTCACATGACTGACGTCACTGAGGCTGATGGCAGTCCCAGATAGCTCCGCCCTCAAGTCAGAGCTTGTGACATGAAGAGAAGATGAGTTGTTTTGAGGAGGAGGGGAGGTTAACATTTTGATTAAAGATTACGAGGGCACATGAATTAAAAAAAGAATGAAGTACACAAATAAATTGTTTATAATAAACACTACAATATTCCATTAAAAAATAATATTCTATGGTGACTTTAACATTTTCCTAATATAAGTGATTCTTTATTACATTAACCAGTTCCATTTCCCTACAAAGATAAAGGTTTCATCATATATCAGGCACTTTGAGAGGGCTGTGGGACACGAGCAGGACAAAAAAATATCTCGTCTCATATCTTCATGTTTTCTTCCAGTATTCGAAAACAATTGACACCGTTTTCAAATTATAGCAAACAGAAAATTATATATTTCACATGAGCAAGACATTTATATTTGATGTGGCCAAGATTTAACTAATTTAAACTGAAGGAATTAATTAGTACAGCATAGCCGAATTTAACTAAAATGAGGGAACTCGTGAAAATAAATATTTATAATCCCCTACAAAAACAGAGGGTGACACAGTGAGGATTTGGGAAAAGAAACAAGAGGTTTCAGTGGAAATATTTATGAAATATTGTTACATTTGTAGAAATTTAAGTCACCAGCCCACAAAACAGAACACAAAGCTGTGCACGACTTAATTTTAATTTATGGGCTCACACACCTCTCTCATTTAGCTTGATTTCAAATGTTTCCATGGTTGCGATGTACCATTTGCCGCATAATTAATTATTGCTTTTGTAAACAAAGCTTTGTACTTCACTTGTATCTTAATATCCACATAAAAAAATTTATATGCGCAAAACTCTGTTTTGGCACAAAACTCATTTGGCATACTACTGCAGAAAGGCAGTTGTCAAGCTGACACAGCCATAACTGCAGTCAATTATGTTTTATGCTTGTGAACACGAACACGAACCCAGAAAATACTCATCAAACCCTCCTCACAACTTTCAAATTATGTTCATATTGCAATATTATTTGATTTTTACACTCACACAGCTTTTCTGCAGTTCCCCACAGCAGGTACCAGTCTCCTTCTGCCCTCTTTTGATTTGATGTTGTACTTACTAATGTCAAACTCCTCCAGCACCTCCTCTGACATCAGGATCATGTTTGCCAAAGTTGAGCATTGTGCAAGTGTAAGATTTTTTATTTTATTTTTTTTAGAGTTTAAAAATGCCTGCATTTCTTTAACAGAATTATCCTTCATTTCAATCAGGCAGTGTGTCAGATTTATCCATCTTTCAGGACTGACATTGTTTTTTTGACCTCGCTTCAGGTTTTTGATTATGCTCTTGATGCTCTCTGGGTTGTTCTCTGTGTGTATCAGTACATCCTGTAAGAGTCTCTGATTGGACTCCAGTGAGACACCATGGAGAAATCGAAGGAAAAGATCCAGGTGTCCATTTTTACTGCTCAAAGCTTTATTCACTGCTTCCTTCAGAAACACATCCAGAGGAACATTCTCACACTGATTTCTGAACTTTCCTGTCAGGAACATTTTCAGAATCTTACTGTTCTTGTGTAAATAGCAGAAAAACACATACAGTGCTGCAAAAAACTCCTGAAAGCTCAGATGTACAAAGCTGTAAACCTTCCTGTGATAAATCACAGGCTCCTCTCTGACGATCTCAGTGCAAATCCCAGAATACACTGAGGTGTCATTGACGTCTATGCCGCTCTCTCTCAGGTCCTCCTCATAAAACATCACATTGCCCTTCATCAGCTGATTGAAAGCCAGTTCAGCAAGTTTCACAATCACTTCTCTGTTGGACTGCAGGAGTTTCTCTGGAGCTCTCTCTTCATACTTCTGGTTCCTCATATTTGTTTGAATGAGCAGGAAGTAGATGAACATTTCAGTCAGAGTTTGAGGGATTTCTGCACTGAGATCTTGTTTCAGGAGGTTTTGAAGCACAGTGGATGAGATCCAGCAGAAGACGGGTATGTGACACATGATGTGGAGGCTTCTTGCTTTTCTGATGTGTGAGATGATTCTGCTGGCTTGATGCTCGTCACTGATTCTCTTCCTGAAATATTCCTCCTTCTGAGGGTCATTGAATCCCTGAATTTCTGTCACACGGTTGATGTATTTGGAAGGGATCCGATTGGCTGCTGCTGGTCTGGGGGTGATCCAGATGAGCGCAGATGGAAGCGGGTCATTGAATCCCTGAATCTCTGTCACACGGTTGATGTAGTTAGAGGGGATCTGATTGGCTGCTGCTGGTCTGGTGGTGATCCAGATGAGAGCAGAGGGAAGCAGATCTCCTCTCATGAGGTTTGACATCAACACGCCCACTGATGAAATCTCAGTCACATCAGAAACTGTCTCACTGTCTGAAAACAGTGTAATTCTGCTTTCATCCAGACCATCAAAGATGAACACAGCTTTACGCTCCTCTCTGACGATCTCAGTGCAAATCCCAGAATACACTGAGGTGTCATTGACGTCTATGCCGCTCTCTCTCAGGTCCTCCTCATAAAACATCACATTGCCCTTCATCAGCTGATTGAAAGCCAGTTCAGCAAGTTTCACAATCACTTCTCTGTTGGACTGCAGGAGTTTCTCTGGATTTCTCTCATCATACTTCTGATTCCTTATGTTGATCTGAGTCAGCAGCTGTGAAGACTGTAATAATGATCTTTAATCAAGTTCAGCTCTCGAAATGGAAACACAAACATGAAATCTACATCCTGATTGGCTTTTCCCTCGGCCCAGTCCAGAATGAACTTCTGCACAGAGACGGTTTTTCCAATTCCAGCGATGCCTTTAGTAAGAACCATCTTTATTTTGTCTTTCTTCTCATATCCTGGTTCAGGTGAAGGATTAAAGATGTCATTGCAGTTGATTGGAGTGTCTTGGAGTGTCCTGTAACTTTTCTCCATCTGCAGCACCTCATGTTCTTCATTCACTCCTTCACTCTCTCCCTCTATGATGTACAGCTGTGTGTAAATCTGGTTCAGGAGGGTCTGATTCTCTTGTAGTTTGACTCCCTCAAATAAGCTCTCATACTTGTTCTTCATGCTGGTCTTGTGCTGATCTTTGACTCTCTGCAGATCATCATGCACTGGTTGATGAGAATCATGCTGCTGAGCTGCTTCTGTGTCATGATGACTGAAGTGGTTCTGACAGTAGGAGGATGTGAAGGTCTGACAGGACACATATCTGATCTGGTCAGCTCTCCCACCACTGAAAAGACATTAAGCAGAACAGACAAAAACAAATATAAAAGACCTTTTTCAAAATAGAGAAAATATTTATGTCTCTAATATTAAATTATCTTATTTGAAATCATACCACAACCACATTTAGAAAGTTTGATTGACAAGCTCATTTTAATCATAATAAATATGTTGTGGCCAACAGATACTTCTTATTACTGTCAATATTACACTGATGCAGAAATCCCACTGTGTCCCTTAACTTTTGTGTAATTAGACAAAAAAGGAATAGACATAGAGAAGCACACAAGAGCACTATTTAACGAAGCATCTTTATTTAACAAATAACCTATTGAATTTTTCCTTTTCAGTTTTCTTTCTTTATATCATGATTTTCATTTTAGTGTTATATTTGCTGATAAAAAAAAAAGAGAACACACTTTCCGTTTATTTTTCTGTCTAAAGAACTTTATTGCAGAAATAAACTAAAAATGTATATTTCTCTCTTGTTATTTCTGTGTATATTCTTTGTTTTTGTGTTGAATGTCTCTCTCTACATGAATATACTCACACAGTATCAAAGAGCACTGCTTTATCACTGAGATCAGGGGGCTGCAGTGGAGAAGCTGCTCTCTTTCTCTTCCTGCTGATGGTACTGAGAAATAGAAAGAGACAAATAAAAAGAGAGAAATATTGTTTTTTTTTTGCAAATTATCAGTCTTAAAGGGGACCTTTAAGAGGAGGCCACTGCTATTGCTGGAGCATGAGCTCTTGAAGCTCTGCCCTCTTCTGAACAGAGGGCCGGTGCACCAGCTTATTTGCATTGAAAGAGACAAATGGATGCTCTGTGATGCTGTTACTAGCCGAGTTCACTGGTCATTGTCTAGGACAGGCACATGTGAAACTCTCAAAATGAAAACAGGGTGGAACAACACAATCTCCCGGTCTTCCACTGAAGATGCAAATTAAGCTATTTGGGAGCATTTTGGCTATATAAAAATGGTCAATAAGGGGTTGAAGACGGGCATCCAATATGCAAAACATGCAGATGAAAAGTGATGACTAAAACAGCGAACACACCTAAAATGTTACAGCACCTGAGGGATCAGAATCCAAAGATTCAGGCCCAGATAAAGGCAATAGTTTTGCAAACACATTAAATATTACTTAACATCACTAAACATTATTTATAGCACGCTTCCCATCCAATAATCACAATAAGCTTTGTGCTTTGTTAATTTTGATATAAACAAGGTCTCAGCTTTAAAATTCTGTCAATTTTGTCACAAAATTCAAACAATAATTTCAATTGATATAAATCTGCAGATCGCTATACACTGTGTGCACAATTATTAGGCAAGTGATGATTTTGACCAGATCAAGAAACTGACTGACTCCGTGAATGTAAGGCTTGTGACTGTTATCGAAAAGAAGGGTAGCTATATTGGTCACTGAGGTTTTCTTTTTGAAATTTCAGAAATGTTTATTTGTAAATTGAGTTTGTTTATTATTCTCACTTTAACAGGTGAAAATAAACAAGTGAGATCTTTGCTTTTCATTTAGTTGCATAATAATTCTGCACACTAATAGTTGCCTAATAATGGTGTACATGTAGATATTCTCTTAAGAACGCCAAAACTTCACTTTTACTACTTAAATGTTAAGGTTTGAGGGTTTGTTAACATTTTGGATTGACCAAGAGCACTGTAGTTGTACAATAACTAAATTAATCCTCAAAAATACAACTTGCCTAATAATTGTGCACACAGTGTAGACTCATTTCTGTTCAAGCAGAAACACAGAGCACACCTGAACCAATCATCTCCCCTGCTTTACTACTAGCACAAAATAAACATGAATGAACATCAGAAGGTATGTTGAATAATGCAACTGGCTGTATTGTACATAATGTAAACTATCAGACCCAGTAGCCCAAACTATCAGATTCAGTTGCCATTTATTTTCAGATATAATAATCAGGGCTGAATTGTATACAAACATTTAAATTGCACACAATATTAGAGTATTTATATTTTAATATATATTTTATTTATATTTCTTGAGAGGTTATACATACTTTTTTGTTGAAATGATTTATACAAGTTAAATACAAGTACTTTAAATTGACTGCGTTGGCTTGCAGAAGAGATTCTCAGCTACTCATCTGTGGCGATGCATGTTGCATTAGCAATGCCATGTGTAGATTTTGGGAGGAATAAAAATGACATATGAGGTTTCAACCACCAGATGCATACACTTGACCAGCTTTGTCTGGAATGGGTCTCAGACCTCCTGAAGTGGTTTGAGTGATCAGATTTAAATCCGTCTCAAGTGTTTCGGAGGGCATTAACACCGGATCTTTTCACGATCAGATAGCTACCTGATAAGAGATAATGCATGACCAGGTGTAAACAGGCCCAACATTGAGAGATGTCGGTTGTTTTTTTTGTTTTGTTTTTATTGTTTCATAGAAGATAAATTTGCAGATAATCTTAGATATCTTGACGACAAACTTTGACAAAATTTCACATTAAGACATCCCTAAAAAGAAGTTGACCCTCACTGCACTACATTTTGACAGTGTATAGACCCCAGTTTTACAATATGTAACACAGTAGGGTTTGATCTATTTTAGGCATGGGCCGATTACTAGCACCAATGATTACTTTCAAGGTATACCGTGATTTGAAAATGTCATGGTTTCAAAACCACTAAAGTTTCCCATTATACCGTTCCCGCGATGTGTGCTGTTTTACATGTATTGTCAAAGATTGAAAGTGTAGGAATCCCTCAGGTTGTGTGTAGCGTAGAGAGTAACACGACTCCCCCTCCCCCCCCCCCCCCCCCGTTGGGGCAAGCAGTCAGTCAGCTGTGTGTAGGATGGCTGAAGGAGGTGAACCCCTGGAACTTTTATTTATTTTTCTTATTTAACCCAAAGGTCGAGGGGTCGAGTCTCAGGTCCGGCAGGGATTGTAGGTGGGGGAGTGAATGTCTGCATAAATCGCCGCAGCATAAATGGTGTGTGTTCACGGTGTGTGTGTTTGTTCACTACTCACTGCTGTGTGTGCTGTGTGAGTTAAATGCAGAGCACAAATTCCGAGTATGGGTCACCATAACACACACGTCCTTTCCTTTCCTTTCCTTTCCTAATCGCTGTTCTGCACTTGCACAAACTGCATTGCAATTATTTTCCAAAATGTCAAAATCTAATTTATGTGGAAATATTATGAAGTCTGTAAACAGCCATTAACAGAGGCCAGAGATGATGGACGCAATGTGAAAAATACGAGCAAGCTCACTGTTCAAGATGCCACAAAATATTGGAAGAAAATCCTGAATATTGATTTGGGGGTTTATATGAATGTGTTTCTGAGGGGAACTGACTGTCTTCAGAAAAGTTTAGATGGTATTTGGTGTTAAATCATCTAAACCAACAACATGTATGTTAGAACCTATTATGTTGGCATTAGAGCAGAGGTGCCCAAACTCGGTCCTGGAGAATTTCCTCTTCTAATTTCAACACACCTGCCTGGAGGTTTCTAGTATGCCTAGTAAGAGCTTGATTAGCTGGTTCAGGTGTGTCTAACTGGGGTTGGATCTAAACTCTGCAGGACACTGGCCCTCCAGGACCGAGTTTGGACACCCCTGCATTAGAGGAAGTATCCCCCCCCCCGGTACCACAAATTTAAAGATAAACACAGCTTTGTGTTCTGTTTTGTGGGCTTGTGACTTAAATTTCTACAAATGTAACTATTTCATAAATTGTTCCACTGAAACCTCTTGTTTCTTTACCACAAGGCTCAGTACTAGGACCGTTACTTTTCACGATTTACATCTTACCCTTGGGAGATATCATCAGGAAATATGGTGTTAGCTTTCACTATTATGCTGATGATACTCAGCTCTATATTTCTAAGTTACTTGACGAAACATACCAATTAGCAAAACTAAAGGAATGCATAGTTGATATAAAAAACTGGATGACTAGTAATTTCTTACTGCTTTTCTAAAAAATAGACGTGTTAATTATCGGACCAAAAACTTCTGCATGTAATGACCTAGAACACTGTCTAACACTTGATGGCTGCTCTGTCAATTTTTCGTCATCAGTTAGGAACCTAGGCGTGCTATCTGATAGCAATCTTTCCTTTGAAAAACATGTTTCTAGCATTTGTACAACCAGATTTTTCCATCTTAAAAATATATCTAAATGATGACCTATGCTCTCAATGTCGAACGCAGAAATGTTAACTCATGCGTTCATGACCTCAAGGTTAGACTATTGTAACACTTTATTGGGTGGTTGCTCTGCGCGATTAATAAACAAACTCCAGCTGGTTCAAAATGTAGCAGCTAAAGTTCTTACTGGAACCAGGAAGTATCACCATATTAGCCCGGTTCTGTCAACACTGCACTGGCTCCCCATTAAACATCATATACATTTTAAAATCTTGCTAATTACCTATAAAGCCCTGAATGGTTTAGCACCTCAGTATTTGAGTGAGCTCTTATCACATTATAGTCCTTCACGTCCGCTACGATCTCAAAACTCTGGCCATTTAATAATACCTAGAATATCAAAATCAACTGCGGGCGGCAGATCCTTTTCCTATTTAGCACCCAAACTCTGGAACAATCTACCTAACACTGTTCGGGAGGCAGACACACTCTGTCAGTTTAAATCTAGATTAAAGAACCATCTCTTTAACCTGGCTTACACATAATACACTATCGCATTTCTATAATTCAAATCTGTTGAAGCATTTTTAGGCTGCATTAATTAGGTCAACCGGAACCGGGAACATTTCCCATACCACCCGATGTACTTGTTACATCGCTAGAAGAATGGCATCTACGTTAATATTAGTCTGTTTCATTCTTATTCCGAGGTCACTGTAGCCACCCAAATCCAGACAGTAGTATATGTAGTGTGAAGACTGATCTTTGAGAAAATATAAAGGGTCACTTTTTCAATTCTTTCACTGGGTTTTTTTACATTTTTACTGAACTGTAACAAATTTGTCCTGTGGTGTGACATAGCAAAAATTAAGAAAAAAAAATATCTTAATAATATACAAATAGCATGAGAGAGATTTCTCTTCTTTGTTAGATACTTATTTTCATATTGTGTTATTTAATATAAAATTATATTATATTATATTACAAATAGAAATTTTATCATTTATAAGTTCATTTAAAAACTGAATTATGTGCAATTTACATGTTTGCATTGCTGAGTGTTGAACGTTATTATATTTAAAAATAAATAGTCATTAAATTTAAGTTTAGGCACTGTTTTTAATTGTAACCTAGTAATGTAAAAGAGCTCCCTGTAGTTTAAAGCATAAGCTGAGGTAGATTTTTATCACTAAGAAAATGTTAATTATAACTGAATTTATTTATAAAAGAGCCACTTGTTCAGTAAACCACTGTTTAATAAAAAAAAAAAAAAAGAAAAAATTATGTTTAGTTTTCCCCCTGCTGTATCGAAATACCGAACCGTGACATCAAAACCGAAGTACGTACCAAACAGTCATGTTAGTGTACCGTTACACCTCTAATACGATGCTGGTATCGGGCCCAATACTGCACTCATGTACTCGTACTCATTAAAATGCCCCAATACTAAAAGCCGATACCACAAAGTGTGTGAACAGTGCCGTGTCCAGAAAAAGAAACAATTAGTCTGTTTCATTCTTATTCCGAGGTCACTGTAGCCACCCAAATCCAGACAGTATCCGGATCATATGGTCACTGTAGCCACCAGGATCCAGTATGTATCCAGATCAGATGGTGGATCAGCACCTAGAGACGACCTTGACAGCCTTGAATGTCCCCTGAAACAGATCCCCAGCAAAGACCTTGTCACCTAGACGGCCATTGGGACAAGACCACGGGAACCAGATGAGTCCTCTGCACAATCTGACTTTGTTGCAGCCTAGAATTAAACTGCTGGTTTCGTCTGGCCAGAGGAGAACGACACACTATTTTGACACACTATTTCCTCGTTTAATACTGTAAAGCTGCTTTGACACAATTTGCATTGTAAAAAGCGCTATATAAATAATGGTTACTTGACTTGATTTTTTTTTTCATCTCGTCTTTTCATAATGAATATTAAAGTAGTGTTTTAGTAGTGTCGATGCTGTTCCATAAGCTCCACCTTCTGTCAGAGAGTGAATTTGCGTTCTCATTCAGATGGTCTGCTGTTTTTGTTTTGTTCAGTAATGTTTTATGTGGGATCATTTCACAAAGCTAGTC